>NW_022711579.1:707930-724213 GCF_011630105.1 Anneissia japonica
TATATATATATATATATAAGCTCTATCATATACCTTTATTTATTTATATATAATGGTATAGGTTCATAGATTCAAACTACCCCGAATGAGAGGATTGTGTCGCTTTTGGTGAGTTTGTCCCTCCAAATTTCCGCTTATATTTGAGAATGATCATAGATCCATCCCACTGATTATAAATCATCTTAGACATGTGGTCAGGTTCATGAAACATTTTATTGCCTACTTCACTACAACATACCCAAAGTGTGTAGTGGAAGTTTTTTGATTAGTGACATAGCTACTTTGCAATTGAAAATTTAAATAACATTGAACTTCAGTCTCCCGAGAATTTCCTATAACAACCACAAGTATTGCTATTTTGATGTTGCGAAAACAAAAAATTGAATTTTAAAGTTTTTCCTGTTTAAGTTTAAGATGAGAGTGCCTTCCTCTAAGTATTTTCTGTAGGAAAGGGCATCAGTGGCGTCGAGAGGGGGGGGGGCGCTCGCTGCCCTGGGGCCCGGGTATACTGGGGGGCCCGGACCAAGATGAAAACTTTTCGGGGTAAGAACAAAATCTCCATAGGCCCCGAGCCCAAGCCAGGATGAAAACTTTTGTTGTAAGAACAAACTCTTAGGAGGAGACTTAATTTGGGGAGCGGCCGAGTGGCGGTCCCAAGTGGAGGGGCCCCCCTATGTGAGATGTTGCCCCGGGGCCCTTACTGGCTCTCGACGCCACTGATAGGCATTGTCAATGTCGCCACAGCCGCTCCATTACCCCGGGAGCATACTTGCAGACGAGGACAGATAGACCTACTCATGTGTGGAAGAAGACAAATTAATGTCATGTAGGCCTATCAGCATCTGTTGTCAAGCATAGGCCTACTTCAACCACAAACACATTCTCCCACTCTCGGTTGGTGCTTCGCAGTCCCATGGCCTCCCTACCCACATTTTCACTTTATCCACCCCTGAAAATTTAGACCACACTCTGCCACCACTTGGTACTAGAGTAAAAAGACATAAATGTGCTTTGTAATAGATTTGTCAACGGTTATTTGACATGATATCTATTAATAGATCCGCTTTACAGCGTGTATATGGCATTAGGTTGTCCCCTAGGAGAACATCTCTCTTGGTTCCTTGGAACTGCTAAGGTCCAAATTGCAGGGGTCTGGAGGCTACTTAGGGGGACGAGGAGGGTCAAGTAAGGCCCAAATGGTCCGGGGAGAAGATCTCAGAAGCTACAGCCTTTTAGATATCTACATCTCGACGTTACTGATGATAATATCTAATAAAATAACATGATAAATCATTCATATTATAACATCATTTTATAATTATCATAATTTAAAACAAAATAATGATATTATTTATAATAATATTTAAAAGCATAAGGAAAAATATTCAGGAACAGCAAGCGGCGTCCGCCATGTTGCTTATGCGAATGATCTCTACTTTGAGTGCCTGTGGAAGCTGATTTTCTTTCGTTGTCAGATTCTTCTGTTATATAATCAAATAATGATAAAAAAAATGCTCAAATAAAGGAATAATAACGTAAAGATCATAGATACTATACCATTTAAAAAAAAAATATTTATGACTACATATATATAAATAATGGTAGAAACAATGCCATATATAATAATAATAATAATAATAATAATAATAATAATAATAATAATAATAATAATAATAATAACAATAAGAAAGGCTGCATAGGCAAATGATACCGTACATAAATTGAAACTCGAAGATTTTATAATTTACCACAACTTTATTGAAAATATAGCGTGTACTTCCGGTTATTAACCCTTTTCATGCTTTGCCAGGTAAGAAAACAAACACAAATAAAGTATAAATCAAATAGATAATAATACAGTCCGAAATGATAACGTACGGGCCTATGTGGTCTAAACGGTATGATGCTCACCGAGATAGCGAGAGATTGCGGGTTCGATTCTCACCGGAGACCTCCTTTTTCTATAAGTCTATATTTCTAGTTAAAATAGGAATTGTTATTCTGCCATGGTTAATTATTTTTTTATTAAACAGTTACTATCTTTCCATAGATTTATTTCCATAGTATTCCACTGTATGCCATTTAATGTAAGGCAAGATTATATAGCACTAATTAACTAGACTTATCATGTTTGCCTAACGTTAACTAAACATATGCTACTGTCAAGAAGCATACTATTTAACCAATTTCTATTTACAAACTGAGTGCACAAACAGTAAGAATAATAAAAATAATAAAACTAAACAAGCAACCTTCATTGTTACCAGGGAGAAAGCTCTCTTCTGATTGGTTGGCTGTTGAAAGAACGTCACGCTTAAGTGTATCACAGCCTATCTTTGCAGTTATGCCCTTTTGCCTTGGGAATTTACTGAAATTGTGTAGTCATGCCATTTTGCCATGCCCCTATCTAGCCCGGGGGACACTTTTTTAAAATTTGTTTGTGTACATGTGTAACATGATGTACTGATCCCACTAGGCTATATAACTCAATTTCGCCCAAAAATGTCAGTTATGCCCTTTTTCCATGCGGGGGGGGGGGGGGGGGGGGTATAGGACAGCTGGGTAAGTTAGAAAAGCTTATATGTCGCAGCTTGGAAATCATCTTTTTTTACTTTATTTTTTAAATTCCTCTTTTGTTACGTCTCAATTAATATTTATTCATTGCATTAATCAATTTGATATTGCTGGGGTTTTTTAATCGCTTGATTTGTGAGGTTATTAAAGGTTCCCATTGTACACTAGTCATTTTACACTTTCAGTCAACAATACAGTAGTTCAGACGAACTTTTGAGCCTTATGAATTTCCTGGTTGAGAGGTTAAGTTTTTAGTCAAGTCATTTTATGCTTCAATGTATATACGATGCAATAGATTTGAAATCAATATTAATATACTATGTAATTCATAGTTCTTCATTTTACGTAGACCTACATTGTGTTCCTTCGATATGATATACGGTATTAATAGAAATAAAGAATGAACCTTTCCGGACCGTTAATCAAACCTATAACAACTGACACAAACATGACCTGAAAACGTACGTTTATGGTGTGATTTTATATAGAAATAAGGTAAAATTTGAAACAAAGATTGCATATCAGAGATATATAACTGATTTAGCAAATAGGTGCTCAGATAATGGTAAGGCCTTTTGGTCATATGTGCGTAGTCGAAGAGCACAACCTGTACCATCTAATTTTAGAATTAACGAGACTACGATTTGTAATGCATCTCAGATTGCTCAAGCATTTAATGATTATTTTTCTTCCAACTTCTCTGAACAAGCGACTCCTAACACTCCTGAGCTTTTGTGCAGGGACCATGCTGGCATATTTCCTTTTTTAGATAATATTCAAACCTGTAGTCATGAAATTCTTAAACTGATAAATAAACTTAAATTTGGTAAAAGTCCTGGTCCGGATGCCATAACAACATCCATGCTGAAGATATTTGCAATCTATATATCTGAGCCACTCAGCCGACTTTTTAATATTTCTTTGAAGCTTTGAAGAGAAATACCTACAGATTGGAAGCGTGCGAGCATAGCACCTGTGCACAAGGCTGGTAGCAGGTCTTGCATTGCAAACTATGGACCCATCTCGCTTTGTTCTGTAGTTGGAAAATTAGAAAGAGCTGTATCAAACCACTTAGAAATCTACATGAATACATTTGGACTTATTCCAATTACCAACATGGTTTATTGAGTGGCCGTTCATGCACTAACCTGGTTAGGGCTGTTGACCATCACTGGGCTAAAATAATGGACGAAAGAAAGCCCCCTCACATAGACGTGATATTTTTGGAATGGAGTAGTGCTTTCGACACCGTTAATCGCTCCATTCTCCTAAACAAACTTCATAATTTGTGGGCAGGTCTGGAAATGGTTTAAGTCATTCTTGTATAACCGTACTCAAAAAGTTAATTATCGGGGTGCTTCCTCCTATTCATCTGATGTAACGTCTGGAGTTCCACAAGGGTCTGTTTTGGGACCAATCTTGTTTAATTTATTTGTTCTCGACTTACCTGATATTGTTAAGTCCCATATTCCTTTATATGCTGATGATACAGTCCTATACTGTGCTATCAGATCTCAAAATGATGAAACAATACTTCAAAATGACATAAAGAACGTTAATGAATGGAGCAAAAATAATGGTATATGCGCCTTAATCCGTCTAAATGTAAAATGATGAAAATCACTCGCTCATCAGTAAATATAAATTCCATAAAAACTTACCATCTTGATAACACAGAACTCTCTATTGTAAATAAACACAAATATCTTGTGATTACTATTTCTTCTAAACTTAGCTGTGGGGATCATGTCAATGCTATTACTACCAAGTCTTAATAAACGTCTAATTCCGTTTAACAATCCATCTGTCACTCTCAAACTCTACACAACTCTTGTCCGTCCCGTACTTGAATATGGTGTACGAGCGTGGTACCCATATCAATCTGGCCACATACATAAGCTTGAGAGTATACAGAGAAGGGCTACAAGAGCTTGTTTTCCTTTTAAAAGTTGCTATTCATCTTATGAAGATAGGCTAATTAAACTTAATTTGATTTCAATTAAAGATAGATTTGATATGCAAGTGCCTATTTTGTTTATATCACCTTGACATCTTCTCGTATATTTCTATTAATGCGCTACATACAGACAATCTTAAATTTTCTCATTCCTTTGCCAGGACAAATACTTTTAAATACTCAATTTTTAATTCATTTCCTAGATTATGGGAGACATCACCTGCTGACCTTCGAAATTCTCTCCTTAATACTAGTTACAAATATTTTCTTAGCAATCTGAATGAACACTACGCTAACTCTTAATTTTTTTAATTTTTTAAATCTTTCTGAAGAATTTTATATTGTATGTATTGTGTTTTTCTTGTAAAGGGCCTCCACTCGACAGTGATTGATTTTACCTTTGGAGTGTCCTGTCTCTGTTTTTTTTACTTTTGTGATTGTTCTTTGTCGTTTCTGTTTATGTACATTTTAATTGTTTGAGACAAATAAATGAAATGAAATTTTGGGAAATTTGAATAAATCAAATGGCAGAGCATGATGGAAAGAATGGAGATACGAACAATATTAATCCGTATGAAGAGCTGTAATTTTTTGGACTTTTAATCGCAAGTTCGGATACAGCCCGTTAAGGAAGGGTGGGGTGTGAATGTGTGTGAGCGAAGCGAGAGTCTTTGAGCAGAGCCCCTGTTGGAGGTACAAGGGGGGTGAATTTTCCTAATATAGCATTGTACTACCCGCTGCTATTTGGGGATCAGATTCAACACTAGCCACACATTAAGCGCAAGATCGGTGGGCTAGTGGTTATGGCACAAAACTAGTTGTCTGGAGGTCGTGGGTTTGATTCCCACCCGAATCACTTGCAATGTTCTGTGAACGTAGGCGTATTACGATAACACGTCCGGAAGGGAGAAAAAATCACTCCTATTTAAATTCCTGACGCGAACAACTTCGAAATAAAATGACTGCAATTTAAAATTCATATAAACGGGGTAATGGATGACAATTATATACGGTAACGATATCTTCATGTAGTAAAAATGGCTATTAAAATCAAAGCAATTCATTTCGTTATATGGTCAAATATAATATTAATATTACAGAACGAACAATAAAACCAGCAAGACATCCATTAGTATTCAGACAGGAACAGACAGGAACATAATAAGCATTTTCGTAAAATGAACTGCGCATGCTCATATCAAGGTCAATTGACATAAACATACATCACATACACACACGGGCGTACGCAATTCAGACTGCAAAATGACATATTTAGTAGAAGCATAAGAGAAAATGTTCTCTATGGCAGAAGCGAACTTGATCTATGTTACGCTTTCTTCTATTGCTGTACTGCTTGTTATACTAACAGGTCTAGTTTAAAAAGTCTTGATTTCATCTTTTATGATTTTTCCTATGTACAGTATTTTCATTATCTTGTTTACGTTTTGATATTTGACTTTGTAAATCTGTTTATGAATTGGTTTTGCAAAGCGGCCATGTGAAAAATATGGTGGTGCAATTTTATTCCTTTAATATATTTACTTTTATGGGCCTATAGATCCAGAAAATCAACACACTATTCTTAGGGTACTGTATAATTGTTAATATTGAGTATACTGCGCTTCCGCAGATGTAATGTATTCTGTGGCATGTGGCAGTGAAATTTTTATGTAAAATGGAATGTGTTAATGGATTTTTTTCTGTAAAATTGAATTTGTTAAGGTTAATTTCAGTTAATTAATATATATATATATATATATCTATATATATAGTAGTATATAGTAGTATAGTAGTATAGTATATATATATATATATATATATATATATATATATATATATTTGTAAGATTTAAGTATTTGCCTAGCAAAATTTTATAACTGATTTACTGTTTACCCAAGTGCCACTTTCTCAATCTTTGAAACAATAAAAAAGACAGTAGTCCGAACCTGAAACTATGGCTGTACTAATATTGATAATGATAATTACTTCCTTTTTGTGATAATGATTTCATACATCTTTAAGTTTATCTGTATTGTTTATCAGAAAAGTGTAATCAGTTATTTAATGTAATGGCTGGAATTTTGTTTTGCGCCTTTTCTTTTGAACATCAAAGCGCTTAAATTCCACTTTATATGCACTGAATTTTCCTATTCCCGTCTGATCACTATACATATAGTGCCTCCGACTTTTTACTCTTGAGAATATGTGCTGTTACACGATTTGAACCCAGGGCCTCGGGATTGGAACAGGCATCTTAACCACCAAGCTACATCTTAAATACATAATAACTTATTTGGGGTATTTGTTTGTAACAGATATGTAGTCCTAATTCGTCTTTTGTACATAATAGTGGCCTAATGATGATGGTGGTGGGGGTAAGGTTAAAGATGACGGTGAAAATGACGATATAAGTAGTCCTGTACAGGGGTGGCGCCAGGATTTGCCCGACGGGGGGGGGGGGGCGAGGGGAGCGAGGTCCACGACGAGGGTGCCGATGCCCCCGACAAGGGTTCAGATTTCCCCGACAAAAGCAATGTGGGCGTGGTCAAGCTTCGATAAAAGGTTTTGAAAGTGGTCCAGGGGGCGAAGCCCCGAAAATTTTGACAATTTAGGGGTTTTCAAAGGCTTAAGATGTGTATAAGAGACAGATGTCAATGCTATTACTACCAAGTCTTAATAAACGTCTAATTCCGTTTAACAATCCATCTGTCACTCTCAAACTCTACACAACTCTTGTCCGTCCCGTACTTGAATATGGTGTACGAGCGTGGTACCCATATCAATCTGGCCACATACATAAGCTTGAGAGTATACAGAGAAGGGCTACAAGAGCTTGTTTTCCTTTTAAAAGTTGCTATTCATCTTATTAAGATAGGCTAACTAAACTTAATTTGATTTCAATTAAAGATAGATTTGATATGCAAGTGCCTATTTTGTTTATATCACCTTGACATCTTCTCGTATATTTCTATTAATGCGCTACATACAGACAATCTTAAATTTTCTCATTCCTTTGCCAGGACAAATACTTTTAAATACTCAATTTTTAATTCATTTCCTAGATTATGGGAGACATCACGCATGGCGCCACCCCTGGTCCTGTAGGATTTTATACCGCGGAATGTGTGAAAGAATAAAAATGCGCTTGCGATGTTATTTATATCCCTTAAAAAATGAGGGCTTCAGGCATGTTTGAAGGAAATAATTCCTTCTTCGGCTTCTATTTTCTGTAGTGTCCTCAAAACCTGACGTACAATTGCTTATTGTTGTTTTTAGACTAGTCTTGAAAGAAGTAGGCCTACTGCTGCTTGACACCTCTTATGAAACATTATTAAACTGATTGCCAGACTATCTTCTGTACCAAGTAGTAAATTAAAGAAGCGAGGAAAATAACAGTGACAGACGTAAACCTCAGTACATTTGTTCTTGCCAAGAGCATGAATTACAATATTATTATGTCTACTGTGACTTACGAGCTTTGGCATATCAATGTACTTCAACTAAGCCCACCCATTGGATATTGTTGCTAAGGTACCCACAGCACGAAAGCGTTAAAACATACACCCCCCAAACACACACACACATGCGTTTGGGTATATTAGACCAACACGCGTGGAATTATGGAAGAATTAGTTTAAATTTATTTAAAATTTAGTCTAAACTAATTCCTCAATGGTTAGGCACGTGCGTATTCCTGGCTCTGATCTGATTGGTAGGTTGTTAACTTTGATTGACACCCCGGAAAGGTTTATTATTCTATATAGACATAACATATATTTGATTAAAAAAATATAGTGAAATTATTTTAAGGTGTCTGACGATTCATAAATCACAAAAACCAAGAGCTTTAGCATACCGTACTCAACATCAGTTATTACATACAGACATGTCAATACAGACATGTCAATTCTTGTAAATATTTTAAAATTGCAGACATCACAATTCTCACTACCGTCATAACTGAATACAATTTCCAAAAATAGGCCTATACAATTATTATAGTTTTTTTTCTGTTTAAAATCACATTGATAAAATTTCTCCGTACTCCGTAATTTGCTGTTATTAACACACTATTTTTTCATTCCATTAGGCTTTCATTACACTAAGCTACCAAATGTTATCCCAGAGAGCTGCCTCCTAATCCTCGTTGGATTTTTCATTGGTGGCATACTCCATCTGAGTGACAGTGGCTTCGCTGAGCTTTCCAGACTAGATAGCGACTTTTTCTTCCTCGTGCTTCTTCCACCGATCATGCTGGAGGCAGGCTATTTCATGCCGGCACGATCCTTCTTCGACAACCTCGGCACCATTCTTCTTTACGCCGTCGTTGGAACACTCTTTAATGCTATGATGGTCGGATTTACTATGTACGGTATCGCCTCATCTGGCATTGTCAGCGAAAAGATCATCCTGCTGGAATGTTTGGTGTTTGGGAGTCTAATATCTGCTGTTGATCCGGTGGCAGTATTGGTAGTTTTTGAGGAGGTGCACGTTAACGAGGTCTTACATATTTTGGTGTTCGGTGAATCACTTCTTAATGACGCAGTGACTGTGGTAAGTCCAGGGGCATATTTAAAAAAAAATACCCAATTCCAAATATAATTTGAAATTGGAAATTATTAGTATTGACTGGATGGTTATCTAGCTTTTATCTATTGATTGTTAACATTCGTTCGCTCGTTTGTGCGTACGTGCGTTCGTTCACTTAATCAATCACTCAATCATTCATTTCGTCGATGATTCGTTAATTCATTCAATTGAACACTAGAAATCGCACTATAAGTGAGGTACTGTACTCTGAATTTCACTTAAGTTTTACAAGATGCGTTCAACATTTTAAAATATTAAAAGGCAACACTACTTGAATTACCGCAATAAAAAAAGAACAATACAAGTACAATACGGTAACCAACATTGAAGTTGAAGAGACCATACCAGAACTTGTCTGTCCCTTACAATAAGAGAACAAAATAAAACCTTTTGGTATTTTTATGATTTAGCCATTCACATTACTTTCACATAAAACTCAATATTTTTTATTTTTCCAGGTACTTTATCACACATTTGTTGACTTTGTTGAGATATACAGAGAAGTGGGTACAATACCGGGCTCAGATATAGCAAGTGGTTTTGCTAGTTTCTTCGTTGTCAGTATCGGTGGCACATTGATTGGTCTAATCTGGGGCATCATGTCCGCCTTCATCACTCGTTTCACACACAAAGTCCGTGTCATCGAACCAGCTATCGTATTTATTATGAGCTACATGGCCTACCTTACTGCTGAAATCTTCCATTTGTCCGGCATCCTAGCGTAAGTTCTTATTCAATCAATCAATTAATCGGTCATCAATTGATCGATCGATTGAACACTCAATCAACCAATCATTCAATTAGCCAATCAATTAAATCAAGAGCCCTATCAATCACTTATTCAATCAATCAATCAATCGGTCATCGACCGATTAATCAATCAATTAGTCAATCATTTGATCTATGAATCAATCAATAAAATACTGAATCAATCAATCAATTAATCGATCAATTTATTTAAATCAAAAATATGTTTGATAATGCAAAAATTATTATCACCATTAATATAATTATTAATTTATTATTTATATTATGTACTTATTAAAATAGTAAACTTAAATAATATTGTTTTGTAAATTTATTATTACCATTATTATCAATATTGTTAATTATTTTGTTTTCAGTATTGTGTTCTGTGCCATGTTCATGAAGCCGTATGTAGAAGAGAACATCTCGCAGAAATCGCACACAACCATTAAGTACTTCATGAAGATGTTAAGTAGCATCAGTGAAACTATCATATTCATCTTCTTAGGCATAACAACCCTGGTGGACTCTGATCAACATAAGTGGGACACAGCTTTTGTCATTTTCACCCTCATTTTCTGTTTGCTATACCGATTTATTGGTAAGAGATACAATAACGTAAGCCTATTATATGTGTGGGTGTGTATGTATGTTATTTCACGTGCCCAAAGTATTAATTTATGTTCGAACTATAAGAATTAGATCAGAAATATAAAATTGTTTTGAATTTTATTTCATCTAGGTGTCATATGGCAGACGTTTTTAGCAAACAAATTCCGATTGGCCCAAGTGACTCACAAGGACCAGTTTATTATGTGCTATGGGGGTATCCGAGGTGCTATAGCCTTTGCACTTGTTGCTCTACTCGAGGAATTTGTTGAAAGTAGAGCGATTTTCTTTACAACGACTATAGTGGTTGTCATGTTCACAGTGTTTATACAGGTACATAAATTTGCTATTATTTCTATAGGCATAATAAGTGAGCTGTCGTGACAAATTGAATTTTGTGGTACGAAAAATGAAAAATGAAATGAGTTTTCGATATATTTTTATAGATGAATATATAAGCATTATTTTGGTTTTTAAATCATGTTCCTAGGTTGAGTAAAAACCGGAGTAAGAACATTTTAAAGTTGAGTTGTCTAAAATCATACTTAAGAGAACATCGCCCCTAAAGTGTGTTGGTTTTCCTATCAATTTTAAAAGTAGCTTTAAAAAATGTGCCTCAAAAACTTGATTACTTTCGATAACTCAATTTGAAACTTTTGCTACTATAAAATATACATATTAAACTTATCAGAAAAATTGAAACCCAATTTTTGTCGAAATTTTCAGATATATTTTCTGGAATATATCAAATTGACCTGGCGTACCACAAGACTCATTTTTTCACGACAGCTCACATTAGGCCTATTATGTATAATTACTCGAAAACAATTGACATAATATAAATATTGTCAAGTCTCATGATTGACCATATTAATAGTTTGGTAGCATGTTAATACCGACAAACAATTTGCATGTAGACGCACTTAAGAATATTTATTATTTTTTTAACTTCGTTTTTGATAATCTCAAAATTAAGGAATATGTTTCAACGTATGAAATTGTTCACTGGTACTCTACCATATAACTCTAAATTTGGCTGTCGCTGTTTTGATTCATAATACAATTATACTTAAAAGCTTGGTTTCCATAAAATCGCTACATGTTATCGCCGACAGTCTTTCGGTGTCGCTGATTTATCGGTCGAATCGGAGACTTTTAGATTCCGTTGGTTACAGATACGCCTTGTGTAAAAACACTGTGGGGCAGGGTTGCAATTTTAACGAAACCATGGCTTTAAATGTCATAAATTGTAAGTGTAATTAAACACCATATTTTCTTATCCTATAGCACATTATGCAGAAGGTTAAATTTACGATTAATGAAGTAGATGAAAACTTTTGTAAAAGATGTCAATTTGCGATAACTACATTTCAACATTCCTTTGTAGGGTAGTACGATCAAACCAATTGTTGAATATTTGAGGGTAAAACGAGCCGATCATCACAAGCCGTCATTAACTGAGCAGATTTATGTGCGGGTGAGTGTAGTGGAATTGTTATTCACACCCTCCAATATTGAAAATAAGCTCATTCTGACTGGCTAATTTTGGATTGATGAGACATGCAATGGGTTGGAAAGGGATGGGGAAGTTTAAAAGAATATTTGAAGCTTTCTGTCTTATCAGTTCAGCTCATATCTTTTTATAATATGATGAGGCATCAATATTATCATCTTTGTAGTAATCATCATCACATTCATCACCCCATGTCATCATCATCATCATCACCATTCTTATCATCATCGGCATCATCACCATCATCCTCAACAACATCAACACCACACACAGTAATGACTATTTAACAACAAACACAAAAATAATCCTCATCAAACATCACGATTAACACAACCAACACCATCATAATATTAATGGTGGTGTAGTGATGGTTTTGATTATGAAGATAATGCCATCATAATACCATCATCTTCACCACAACTACCACCATCACTATAATAACCATGTTGGTGTGGTGATGCCTGATAAAGAGTAGGGAGATGACTACTGTAGAATTACATGAATGCAAGCCAGATATCATACATATTTTATAAGTTTATTACATAAAGTAATCTATCATCTGTAATTAATTATCTTAGATGAATGAGCATCTCATGGCAGGAATAGAGGATGTTCTTGGTCACCATGGACACCACTACTGGTATAAAAGGTAAGCCAACATGACGTAAATTTTAATTGTCAAAATAAACAACTAGAATAGGTAAAAGAACAGGGAATCAGCAAATTATTAATTTGCTGATCCAAACAACGTTATTTTGATTGCCAATTCCTGTTGTTATGGTCGTAAAATTAATCCTCACCCCAACATATTTTATTGCAGTGCCCGCCTTCTGCATCTATGGCCCCTTGGTTGATACTTCTCCGTCAGACTTGATGGATCCCTGGCGGCAAATTCCTGGAGCCACCCTGTGTCTTATATGAATCTTCTGTTTGATTTGAATTATAATCTATTTATATAGAAATATGACCAAATTCAGTTACTGGTCAATAAAAGGAATTTTCAATTGTGTTTTACAGATGGGATGTTCTGAACGAAAAGGTTTTCCAGCACATTCTTATCAGAGAGAAGCACGCTGCTAAGGACACCACCATCATCAAAGTCTTTGAGAAGTTGAACGAGAAGGATGCGCTGGAATACTTGAGAGAGCAGGGAGGCTTCGTGCCATTCGGCAGCAGTCCATCTATGAGTAACCTTCTTGGGGTGGACGAGGATGCAATGGTTGCCATGGAAGAACCAGCAAAGTAAGGCAATACGAATGCATGTCTTGTCAAAAACAAGTTACAGATTTAATAGGATATCTGTTTTTATCTGTTGCACCATAATTAATAATAATATTAGTGATCCATTTGATAGGTCTACATTCGATGTAATAATAATATATTCGCCAATATTTAAATGTTTCTTTGTTTTGTATGTTTTAGGAAAGACAGAAAATCTGTAATTGATTTAGAGAATCAACCAGAGACAGCTCTTGAGGATAACAACCTGGACAAAATCTTCCGACGGCCTAGCAATAGGGTAAGTGGAAAAAGTCATCAAAGCCCAAAATGCTTAGCGGTATTCTGAACATATATAAACAATGTAAACAATAGAATGATGATCAAATGATATTATATTATGTTATATTATATATAATTCCATATCTTCATTTTTTTTTTCACAACAGAAGAGTCACCGTATATCTCGCCATTACTTACCTGATGAAGAAATCTCAGGGCCTAAGAATCTTATGCAGCGAAGTGTGCATCTTCATCTACGGCACATGATGCGCAGTGAAAGAAGGCGGTCACAGAGGAAAGAAGGACTGTACGAATCACCACGAAATAGTCGACTACAGGTCAGGGGAGCTCATATGAGAAATGGCAGCAAGGAACAATTACTAAGAGAAGGTACGTGATTAAAATACAATGTTCTGCTAAGCCCCGACGCTTGGATATTGTTGCTAAGCTCCACGAAAGTACAGCGTAAGCGGAGGAAACGTGAAACGTACTTTATGAATTGTTGTTTTGTTTTTTTTTATATTGGACTATTTTTATCTATTTTCTTACCTGCAGAAGATGAGACGGTTGCTGAGAGGGAAACCAAGGCGGTTGTCAGAAATGGAGGTATATTGATAGGCCCTGTTTATAATAATAATAATAATGACGATGTTGATGATGATGATGATGAGGTTGATGATGATGATGATGATGATGATGATGAATAGTATAATGGTATTATATACTACTATTTGTATCTTTATGTGCTTCTTGTTTTGAGGATTATGAATAAATTGAAATCGAAATTGAATATTATTAAGGATGATTGATAATGTCAATGGTGGATATTCATGACAAATCAATAGTAATGATATGAGTATGCTGAACTAAGTTTTGAAGGCTGTATTAATACTTACAATTATAATGTAATTCATTTATTCATTGCAGCATCAAATGATAAAGACACAACCTTCCCCTGGAAGAAAGATAGCAAAGTAGAGCATCATCCAGCCCCGTCTGATGGCGAAAATTCTGCGACATATGATGTACCAAAGTCACCGAGAATATCACCAAAGCCTCCCAAAGCCAACCCAAGCCCTAGGCCTAGCCCAAAACCCACACCAGGATCAAGGACTAAGCCACCACAAACTGGTGAAACGAAGCTGTGAGCAGAGACAGAATAGTTTTAGGTCTATTGAATCAATTATAATAACTTTCTAAAAATTAATACTATGCGTCACTCCAGTTTGGAGTATTTGCATTTTTATTCTATTTACACAATACTGTAATCTCACAATAGAATCCGTATTAAACTGAAGCAGTGGTAATATTCTTGAGGTTATCTAGCCTCGGTGACAACGGGTCTAGGGTCAGGCCGGGTGGCAAACACCCAGGACCCTTTGCAAACAGAAGACGTGATTTAACCATTGGCCATGCGACAGAACCATAATGGCATTATAAAATGATTTATATTTCTGCTTTAAATATAAATTGACCAATGGAAGGCAATTAAAAAAAAATCCTTATAGACGTAATAAAATATCTCATTATCTCGTTATAACACTTATGGTATTATTTAGTCACAAGCACAAAGTTTCACCCACAAATTGCCATAATTGATTATAAGAATGTGACGAAAATATGTATTACGAAGTAATTATTAATGCAATACATAGCTGAAGTAACTTAATTAGATTGACACAAACATAAATCCTATCTAAAATTATAAAAAATGTTTACAATGATAAACAATAACTCAACCAGTAGCTGTTTTATTGTGTAATTTTTCACAATTCATTAATTACATAATCCACTGCACACTAACACAAACCCCTCATTTTTTAGGCCTACTCTTTCTCCAAAGCGTTTGTACAATGGTATGTGCATCTATTTTTCCAGATCAATGGGGGAAGATGAAGGCGATACCTTGTAAAATAAGACTACCTTACATTTTATTTTATTTCAATTAAAGTAATAGACAATTGTTTTTATTTTTGTTGTATTCATATACATATAAATAATTATACATATACATATATTTTATAGTTTTAATAACATTGTAGAATATAGTTTATACGAAGGCTGGTCGAAGGTGTAATACCTAAGTATTATTTTATCATTATAATATAGAAGTTGTTTACTCTGCAACACTGAAAAAAGCATGTGATGCTAATGGGAAGATTAAGGAAGTTATCAGTGGCGCTTTGCCTCAGCTGGTAGAGCAGCCGAACGGTAGTCGTAGGTCTTGGGTTTAAATCAGGGTTTTTCTCAACATTTATGTGACAAATGTAATTGTTTCGAAAGCGAGTAATGAAAATGACACAAACACTTTTCAGAAAACTGAGAAAGGATGGATTTTTTTTGAAAACCAAAAGCAAAATACCTAATGTGCTAATGAACCATCAATAAAATGAAATTAATGTATGTTGGCTATAATAATATAATCTGTTAAATATGTTTATATTATATTGATTGGTTTGATTCGATATTGATATGGCTTGATTAGACTGGTGTATTGTGGAGACATTATATTAATGTAGAAGCAAGTCGATTGTATTTCGATATTTTTATGAACAAAATGACAAATAATATACTTTATTTACTTATTCAAAGATAATGATTAATGGATATTATAGATTAGAATATTATAATTAGTTTTCTTTAATAAACAATATAGGCCTATCCGTTCAACGTTCGACTGCTTTACCAATACAGCTGACGACAGTCCAAACTAGTACCAAAAATACTCTAGAAAAATCACATGCTATTGTTGGTAACAACTTAATTAATGACAAAAATTTGATGATATAGGCC
>NW_022711579.1:726014-738321 GCF_011630105.1 Anneissia japonica
TCATCCCCTATCCCACACAATATTGGTCTAGTAACTAACCGTACGATCACTGTCGAAAGAGGAGCTTGTATTCGCAAGTTTCTGTTGATATCAGTTTTGATCACCTTTGAAAGTTTATCAGATGAGTTCAGGGCTTTGTTGAACCTTGGAGGTGGTGAAGCGAAGCGGCCATCAGATGTCAGAAGAGCCTCTACCCGTCCTCTCTTTTCGGCCTGAATATTCCCCCAATTATGTCGACAATATGATGTTTGTGAAACTTCTGTATTGTCTATTGGAACAATGAATATTTTGGCAATGTAAATAATCAGGAGGATGATAAATTGGATGAGGAACGTCATAGGCTTATGCAGCATTTCCAAACAAATTTATTGAAAGTTAAAATGGGGTTGTGCCCCTGGTTCGCACAGGGATGGCACCAGTAAAATGGGGTCTAATTTCCCTCGATCGAGAGACAGCACAACCCTAGGGTGTCCCGGGACATGACCTACGGAAATAGCCTCTGATGCGTTTTGGGAGAATAAAATATATTTTTTCAACTTTCTGTAAAGCAGAGGGAGGGGCCGCCGCTCTTGGACGTTACCAACGAAAGCAAAGTGAGCGTGGTCGGGCGTCGTTCAAAATCATCGGATGGTCCAGGAGGAGGCAAAGACCTGACAATAATGATAATTTAGTTCAAAAGTTTATTTAATCAATTATAAGGTCTTCTAATCGTAACAGATAGGCTACATTTAGTTTTCCACGACGAATTGTGGTTCTTTTTTTTTTTAGGGGGAGGAAGGAGAAGCTTTCCCTGAGGAGTGCCCCACCCCCACCAACTCTACCCCTGGTTCCACTACTGAGTATTCGGACGAATGCGAGGATTTAGTAGTTAGAAAATGTTTATATTACCAGGGGCGGATCCAGAGATGTCCAAAAAGGGGGGGGGGCGAAATTAGGGCCGATCGGGACAACAATGAACTAGGGGGTCCGAGGGCATGCCCCCGCGAACTTTTTGTGTTCTAGACGCCCGAAAATAACATTTGAGGCGTTGTGGGCTATCATTTCTTTCTTTTTTTTCTTTTCTTTTTTTTCTTTTTTTGACCTCCCAAAAAAGGGGGAGGGGGCGGGGTACGTCATCGGCGTCGTCTACGAATTCTCTAAGGTGCTGGGATCTGAACTTTTTTAACCAGTTAGCGCCGATGAACGGGGTGAATGTGGTGTCTAAAGACAGTGTGTCATTTATGTTATTTTTCCACGCTTCGAAACTAGTTACAGTGATGAATGAATAAAATAAATATTATTATTATTATACAACAGACTCTATTTATTGTTTTTCGGTATGGTCTATATAATCAGACTTCACTACGGTTTCCAGACGAGTTGAAGTTCTTAGACCTGATCATTAAAGTTAAGGGCTGATGAACGTTATGATCTTTATCAGCGACTGTGTGCCTTTATAGAAGACTCTCTTGACTCCAGAGTCCACGGGCAACGTATTCCAGAGGAAGACAAACTTACCCCTATCCTTGAGAACATGGTCGTTCTTCACTGATTCAGACTAATTCTTCGGACTTACCACGACTCGTTAAACAAAGGTACATGCGCACCTGAGCTTCGCGCACATTGGCGTCATTAAAACCGGAGATATTAAAAGCCCTTAAGTCGCTCGCCAGAGAATTACATGCCACGTCCGACATCACAGCTCTCCGGTCATCTACGATACTCCATTACAGTCAACCCCAAAGCCGTTTGCCAAAATGTCAAGTTATTTAATCGATTTTAGAGTCTACTAATATGTAATAAATACATATAATATTTTTTTCTTCCCGATGGGGCGGCCCCCCCCCACCCCGCTGGCGCCACCCCTGCCGGCAAGTCTTGGACGTTTTAGACAACAAAACTGAGGACAATAGGAGTGTGGTAAAATAACCTAGCCTGTCACATGGCCGGCGGAACCGGGGGGCCGGGCCCCCCCCCCCCAATTTTTGGCAAAAAAATATATAATGTCTGGAGATTTTTGTATGATCGGAAATGTAAGAAAAGAAGGAGGGAAGAAGGAGGAGAAGGATGCGAAAGAGAATGTTTATCCAGTACCCGACCGAGTTACATTTTCTCGCAATTCACATTGGCGGATATGGGGGAGGGGGTCATGGGTCCTGACCCCTCCCTTGGGCAAAGAAAAAAAAAGGGGAAAAAGAAAAAGAAAGGGGGGAAAAAAAAGAATTCTAGACCTACCTTTTCAGGACCTGTGAGCTGATTTTTTTTTTTTGATTTTTTTATATTTTTTTTGTTACATTACCCCTCCTTTTTGGGATTCATCGATTCATGGAAAATTCGTATGAAACTACTCATTTCTTTTAAATTTTTATGTATGTATACACACATAAGGCCTATTTACTGAATAACAATGGTAAAAAATTACCTGACCGTTTTCAAGAGGGAAAAATCTTGAATTTTGAAGAACTTAAAAGTAATTAAAGGCACCCCAGAAGTCGGGAAAGCTCATTTCCCGCCTTCTAGGAATCGAACCCCCGGACCCCCTCCTTTTTGGGGTTCATCCATTCATACAAAATTCGTATGCAACTACTCATTATTTTTTAAATTTTTATGTATGTATACACTTAAGGCCTATTTACTGAATAACAATGGTAAAAAATTACCTGACCGTTTTCAAGATGGAAAAACCTTGAATTTTGAAGAACTTAAAAGTAATTTAAAAACACCCCAGAAGTCAGGAAAGCTCATTTCCCGCCTTCTAGGAATCAAAATTTTCCCGGGGGAGGACCCCCACCCCCTTCCTTTTTGTGATTCATCCATTCATGGAAAATTCGTATGCAACTACTCATTTCTTTTAAATTTTTATGTATGTATACACACATAAGGCCTATTTACTGAATAACAATGGTAAAAAATTACCTGACCGTTTTCAAGAGGGAAAACCTTGAATTTTGAAGAACTTAAAAGTAATTAAAAGACACCCCAGAAGTCGGGAAAGCTCATTTCCCGCCTTCTAGGAATCGACATTTTCCCGGGGGAGGACCCCCGGACCCACCTCCTTTTTGGGATTCATCAATTCATGGAAAATTCGTATGCAACTACTCATTTTTTGAATTTTCTTATGTATGTATATGCAGCTAAGGCCTATTTACCGAATAACAATAGTAAAAAATTACCTGACCGTTTTCAAGAGGGAAAAACCTTGAATTTTGAAGAACTTAAAAGTAATTAAAAGACACCCCAGAAGTCGGGAAAGCTCATTTCCCGCCTTCAAAATTTTCCCAGGGGAGGACCCCCGACCCCCCTTTCTTTTTGTGATTCATCGATTCATGGAAAATTCGTATGCAACTACACATTTTTTTTTTAATGTTATGTGTGTACAGACACATAAGGCCTTTACTGTAATAACAATGGGAACAAATTACCTGACCGTTTTCAAGAGGGAAAACCTTGAATTTTGAAGAACTTAAAAGTAATTAAGACAACACAGGAGTCGGGGAAAAGCTCATTTTCCGTCATCTAGGATGGACCCCCCTTTTCTTTGGCGCTTATCGATTCATTGAAAAAAGAATACGATATGCAACTACTCATTTTCTTAAGGTATACACACATAACAGGCCTATTTACTGTAATGAGAAAGTTTACCTTACCGCTTTCAAGAGGGGGAAAACCTTGAATTTTGAAGAACAAAGTCATTAGCACCTAGCTCAAAAGTCGAGAAAGGTCATTTCCAGCCATCTAGAAATCTAAATTTTCCCGGGGGAGGAATGTTGACCCCACCACCTAGGTTTGATTACCGATCTGCATGATTCATATTCCCATTCATCTTATAAGTGGGGCCCCCCCCCCACTTTAAAAAACGTTCCGCCGGCCCTGTGTCACGTCTACACATGCAGGTTCATTACAAGCATCTCTCCATATTTGGACATGTTCGTTCACTCTCAACCCATCCGTTTAGTCACTGACACGGGTGCCACCGGTAATCTTATTCGCCATTAACTGCCAAACGACTAAATGCTAAAATCAAGAGAATTTGGACTCATAAATTCTCGCTGTGCAGGGGCGGATCCAGAGATGTCCAAAAGTGGGGGCCCAAAGTGGGGGCCCAAAGTTGGGCCGACCGACACAACATGTCCTAGGGGGTCCGGGGGCATGCCCCCGCGAATTTTTGTGTTACAGACGCCAGAAAATAACATTTGAGGCGTTCTAGGCTATCATTTTTTTCTTTTTCTTTCTTTCTTTCTTTTTTTGACCTCCTAAAAAGGCCGGGCCGCCCCCGCCCCACTCTCCCCTCCTAAATCCGCCACTGGCTGGTAGCTCCTTTATTGAGCTCAATGACTAGTGTTAGACCAAAGTTTAGTCAGATCAATGCAGGAGGTGGCATGTATAAGTACGGGAGCGACTCTCCTTCTCCCCATCCCCCACTATGGCTGCTAGGGGACCCCGTAAAAAAAACTCCGGTTCTCCAAGGTGAATTTCTTGGTCTCTTTGTCTGTCCAAGTTAGACAATACCGACCGCGAATATGCCATTCAGTCCCATTACACTGACAAACATATTCTACATGGCCCACCATTCTCCGGCCATAATCAGAAGCGTAGGGGGAAAGATACGTATTCCGAATGATAACTTTGACCCTGCCTCTGTTCACAAGCATGAACACATTTGCCAATTCACCCCATCCTTCAGCCCCACCTCAATCCCTCCTATGCAACCATTATTAGGGGCAGATTTAGGAGGGGGAAGGAGGGGTGGATAGCCAAGAACACCTCAAATGTTATTTTCGGCCGTCAGAGGCATGCCCCTCGCCCCTAGAGTAGTATTGTCTCGATCGACCCAACTTTCGGCTCCCCTTTTGGACATCTCTGGATCTGCCCCTGTTCATAGCGGTATCCTACCAACTTGGCCATCCATTTGCATTGACCCGGATCATTCTTGAGCCAGTCTGACAGACAGTGATTTCTCTCTGTTGTGGAAAAATTCCTTGATGTATTGAAGCCACTGGCCCGGTTACAAAGGTTTTGCCGCCCAGCCAACTATAAAGCTGAATCTTCTTCAGTGCGGCGCAGTTGTAAGCACAGACTCTTGTCCGGGATTTGCCTTCCTTCGTAACGACAAGATCCTTGACCAGTTTCGAATTCCCATGGAGCTTGGTCGCATTATAGAATACCAACAAAAACTCAGTGGATGTAAGGGTCATTCAGGACCTTGAAAAAGAGTTTCTTATTATCGATCCCACGGGTGGGCCTGTCTCTCAGTTGTCCCTTGCCATTGCTACCTCCACTCAAACTCCAGAATCCCTTCTAGAGGACTTTCAGCGAGAGAGATTTGGTACCAGCGAGACCAGTTTACAAATTCTCAACTCAATTCCATTGAAATTACACTAATACAAGATGACTAACAGGTGGTCAACTATGAACATAGTAAACATTCCAAATACCTTAACTCCAGCCGACCACTCTGAATGTTTTAACAGGTGACCTTATGTACTTGCACCGCGACTTGAATAAGTCAAAGGGTCGAAGTAGGTGTATGGCCTCATCAGTCGATGGTGAATAGTGCAACATTCGGGCTAATTTGTCAGACAACCCCACTCTCCCTGAGTGTCGCTGTGATCCCTTTGGGCCTCCCAGCATTGACCCCATCGACACTGATACTGACAGCCACACCACTATGTCACCCCTTCGTGATACTAATCGGTTTCTCCCAAACCAAATCCCCTCCTGTTCTCCGCGTTCCACTAGACTTTGTTAAGACCAATAAAAAAAAAAAAAAAAAAAAAAAAAAAAAAAAAAAAAAAAATCAAAAACAAAAACAAAACAAAGTTCCTTGATATTTACGAACTCCTTTTATTTGGCGTTATGTTGGGTCTCTTACTCAGTAGCTTACTGATGGCTATAATTACTGCCGTGTATTAATTTGCATTGGCCTGTTTGCTTATCTCATCGTGCTCTTGCCCTGCGAAGTTTGACAATTTAGGGATTTCAAGGCTTATTTAATCGATTTTAGAGTCATGTAGAAAATACTTTTTTTTCTCTCCCTGGCCCGGCCCCCACTGGCGCCATCCCTGGCTGTGTTGCGCAGGTGTTGCGGCGTGTTGTTGTTAATTGTAATCGAGCGCTAGTTCGTTGTGTTTCAGCATTAAACTATAAAGTGTTGTGGATATTCGAATGTTTTTCTCTTGTTAAAGGTTTACAATTACCATTAAACCATGGAGATATTATAGTAAACCATAACTGACGAAGCGCTTTCAGACGGTGTAAAGCTCTATAGGCCTATATATTCACTACATACATTTATTATCATATTTTATTTACATTACATACAGGATCACTGTTAACAACTCTTAACCACATGGGTCAATGCCGAGCTAGCTATTGGGACAGTTGGGACAGTCACACAATTTTTCTAATGGGTCCACAAAGAATGAGTCCACATTTTTTAAAATTGGTCCAAATTGCAGTTTTTATGCATAAAATGATTCCACATTTGAAAAATGGGTCCAGATTTCTCATATTTAACTTAATGGGTAAAATTTTAAATAAATGGGTCCACATTTTTCATAATTTTGCGTAAAATGGGTTTTTTTTTGTACTGTATCTGTATTTGTTTTCTCCAGTAAACGTCGCAAATAGGGGCCTAGCTGGTATCGATGATACTTACTGGTGTTTATTTCATGATTAGTCAGTTCTATTGATATTAGCTTTCGAAAAAAGGTATCATTGTCAGAAATCCTGGCATACTTAGTTGAGGTCTTAATTTTCGGGGCTGATATTTCTAGTGGGTCTGATAATATAGGCCTATCTCGTAATCCTAGGTCTTAGCTTTCGTATGTCTGAGCTTTCGGGACACCCATTCATGCGAGGCAGGATGAAGTATACCTGCAGTATTGTACCAAAAGTGTGACGCTACTTAAAAAACGCTACGAATCCGTAAAAGTGACAATGACAATATTTTAAATACAAACAATGATGTTCATATAAACCTGTCTCTTATACACATCTAGATGTGTATAAGAGACAGGTGGACAGCCACACTACTATGTCACCCTTCGAGATACTAATCGATTTCTCCCCAACCACCCTTCCTGTTTTCCGCGTTCTACCAGACTGCGTAATACCAAAGTTCCTTGATATTTACGAACTTCATTTATTTGGCGTTATGTTTGGTCTCTAATTACTCAGTAGCTTACTGTGGCTATAATTACTGCCGCGCATTTGTATTGGCCTGTTTGCTTATCTCATCATGCTCTTGCCCCGCGAAGTTTGACAATTTAGGGGTTTCAAGGCTTATTTAATCGATTTTAGAGTCATGTTGAAAATACTTTTTTTTTCTCCCTGGCCCGGCACCCCACTGGCGCCATCCCTGGCTGTGTTGCGCAGGTGTTGCGGCGTGTTGTTGTTAATGGTAATCGAGCGCTAGTTCGTTGTGTTTCAGTATTAAACTATAAAGTGTTGTGGATATTCTAATGTTTTTCTCTTGTTAAAGGTTTACAATTACCATTAAACCATGGAGATATTATAGTAAACCATAACTGACGAAGCGCTTTCAGACGGTGTAAAGCTCTATAGGCCTATATATTTACATTACATACATTTATTATTATATTTTATTTACATTACATACAGGATCACTGTTAACAGCTCGTATCCACATGGGTCAATGCCGAGCTAGCTATTGGGACAGTTGGGACAGTCACACAATTTTTCTAATGGGTCCACAAAGAATGGGTCCACATTTTTAAAAATGGGTCCAGATTGCAGTTTTTATGCATAAAATGATTCCACATTTGAAAAATGGGTCCAGATTTCTCATATTTAGCTTAATGGGTAAAATTTTTAAAAAATGGGTCCACATTTTTCATAATTTTGCGTAAAATGGGTTTTTTTGTACTGTATCTGTATTTGTTTTCTCCAGTAAACGTCGCAAATAGGGGCCTAGCTGGTATCGATGATACTTGCTGGTGTTTATTTCATGATTAGTCAGTTCTATTTAGGCTTACTGATGTTAGCTCTTGAATAAAGGTATTGTTGTCTAGAAATCCTGGCATACTTAGTTGAAGGGTCTTAATTTTCGGGGTCTAATATTTCGAGTGGGTCTGGTATACTCGCGCGAATAAGCGCCAGGGCACTTAAAATATTTTTTGCACTTTCTGAGCCTGTGCTGATTCAAACGGGGCGCTTATTTAAACGCGGCGTTTATGAAAACGGAGTGGAAATTGAGGGGACGCTTATGGAAATAGATGAAAATCGAGGGGTTCTTATGGAAAATTATTAAATTCAAGAGGCACCTTTTGAATGAAAAAAGATAAGGACAATACGAATGGCGGCGGAAAAAATAATCGTCCAGAGAACATGGTTCATGACAAGATAAGTGAATATTTACATAACAGCAAAATAGCAGATGCAATTACTGTGGTGGTGGGTAGTGGTTAGCTTGTTGGCCATCGGCCGATTAAGATTAGCAGGATGGCAGGATCATTTTATTTTTTCTTGAAAACTCAGATGAGAATAATCTAAAGCTCGGGAAAAGAAAAAGAGAAGTAGGACTAGGCATAGACAAATATGTAAAAAGAGTAAAGTTGGAAATATACTGTCTCTCCGATGATCGGAGCTCTCATCTGTCCAAGAGAATATCCTCATTTTGATATTGACCTAAGAAAAATGTGTTTCCACTCAGCTCAAATCATGCCAAGTTGGCAATCCAATCCAATCAATCCTGGGACTGTGATTGTTTGCACCAACCACAGTCCCAGGATTGATTGGATTATTGACTCGCTAAAAAGAAAATCTTATGCTTATTTAAACGGGGTTTAGATGAGTTTATTTGAAATGACTTTATATGGAAATTTGGATTGCAACTAAATAGACTCACTTGGTTTCTGAAAATCATCTTGATTTTTGGTCATTTTCTGCACGGTTGTTTCCAACAATTTGTAGCTATAAAGCCTATTCAATACGAACACATCATTGGCAGCGAGGATTCTACCACGTTTGGCATTGGTTTTATTTTCTTTAACAATGCGACATTGAGATTTTGATGGGGGTACAATCTCCAATGCATCTTTCATGAACAATGGCATTGTTCACAGATCCGTCCTCTTGATCGCATTACACACACAAGCCCGCTCCTCTCGTTTTTTTTTCGTTTTTTTTTTATATCGCCCAAAGTGTATTGTTTCTATGGTCGAAGCGCGCGCGCGTCTGTCGGAAAAACGCGTTGCAAATGAGACGGTTACCCAACCTCTCCTACCTGTGTGTGTGTGTGTTTTTATATTACTTATTGTACGTGTATGTTTCTATAGAATTTTGTATTGTTACTATGTCTCTGTCGTGAGGAGGAAATTTTATATTTCTTTGCAATCCTGCCTGATACATGTTAGCGATTTGATTTTTTTTTCATTTGTTTGTATATTTACCTGTTTTTATGGCATAATAAATTAAAAACTTATTTTGTTTTCATTGTCCTTTCATGAATCTTGATTGCATGCACCAGATGATATTGCAAACGTGTATAGAAACTGCTCATTGGTTTTAATTATTCATTGTATAACGTTATGTATGCGCCTTAGGAAAACTTTTGGATATCGTTTTACGCTGTCCAAATAAATATTATAATAATCGTTATTATTAATTCTAATCCTTATGAGGACAATACATTATAAGCACGAGAACGCCTGAGCTATCTCAGCATTTCTTCTAAAGGAAACTTAGCTTCTAAACAAAAATATATTGGCCTTCACTCTATTAACAAAACTAATTAATTTATTATAATGTAGTGTTTTAACCCTATTGTTTAGAGTTAACGTAAATCAGCATTTAATAAGAATATTTTTAAAAAGACAATTATCTTATAAAAGCCATTAATTACAAAGATAATCACGAGCTATAAATACTTAATACAACTTAACCGTAATATCGGTATAATTATGCAAATATATTTTTTTATATTGAAATCCGATTAGTTTATGACATGAAGTATGGTTGGTAATGTGGCCATAGATCTATAAAATTCAGTTCTAAATGTCCATGCACACTCAAGGAAGTAAATGACAATTCTAAGGCCTATAATATATATACAGTATGCTTCTCTAGTCTCTAGGTCTATTTTATTTTGCAGTATTAATATATTTATAATCATAAAGAAATAACTGTGCGTATAATATATAGGCCTATCTATTTAAGAGATGATCTTAAAATTTCCAAACTCCCATATTGATATCGTTATTCAAATTATTATAAAATTTTCTTTTTAAAAATTTCAATTTAATGAAATGATATGTGTCAACAACACGCATTGGGCATACTGACTATGTACGCGTCTTATATGCTTACCCTTAATTGACAGTAGGCCTATAAGGTGTGCCGCCCTCTGCTGAATTTTGACTTGTTGGTGATTTTTTTTTCTGATTTTTTTTTCTGCTTTATGTATCTACCGTACTGTATGTTCTGTTTCAATTATATCCATCAACCTGATTTTGCTCATAAATATAAATAATAATTTATGCTACGACATCGTGTTATTTTCAAATTTATTTTTAGTCAAATTTCCCCAACTTCATGAAGGACTTTTTTAAAGTACAGAACAAAGCCTTGCCAAAAACAAGCATCTGATTGGTTTATTAGAATCTTCTGGAATTTCCACCAAACCAAAGGAAGGATAGAGATCGTACTGTAGACGGCGCCAAATGTCCATTCAAATTTGATGTGGTTTTTATAGGTAAGCTAGTTCGAGCAACTACTGTACCCTACTACCTAGGCCAAGGTTAGTACTTAGTAGAACCATGGAGGAATTAGTTTAAAAGTAAACTACAGTAATTACTCTATAGTAGAACCAGGGAGTTTTGTCACCACTAGGGCCTAACTCACTGGCCTGGCGGACAAAGTCTCTATGTATATAGACGCCGCTCGTGCGGGACGGTCCCGCTAGAGTGCCTTAACGTCAAAACATGGAAGAATCGTTACACGGGTGACAAAACTTTAATTTGTGGTGGAGATACTTTTATCAACATGCTTTTCAAACAAATCTCTGGACCCAAAAATAAAATCTTATTTTTGGGGTAAAAAATCGCGTTTTTTTGGCAAAAATACAGTTTTCAATATTTTGGTATTTTTGACTGCTATTGTGACTATTATTAGTGCAAGCCCTACCTGTACAAATGGGTTTAGAATCAATATGATCATTATTTAGTCAGAAAATAAGCAAATAAAGATGAACAATTTTACAAGAAAGTCGCTTTTGTATTAATCTAGATTTTTAACCTTGTGCATAGACTATTGTATACCTAGTGTATGACAAAAGTGCCAAATTTGGTGCAGATATTAAGTATGGGCACACAATTTCGAAAAATCTCGGGACCAAAAAAAAAAAACAAAAAAAAACTTGGGGGGTAAAAAATTGATTTTTTTGGTGTAAAAATATGGTTTTTAATATTTTAGTATTTTTTACTATTATAGTACAAGGCCTACTTGTACAAACAGGCTTATAATTGGTCATTCTTTTTTCACAATACATAATATTTAAGCATATAAAGCTACGTTCACATCAAGCCCGGATTCCGGTCCGGAGTTCGGAGAAAAAATCGTGAGAATTGGCTTTAGTGGTAAAGAATAGAAGCGTTCACATCTACACAGTCCGATTTTTTCCCCGGACTCCGGATTCGGAGCAATGGATCAGAAAGCCATTGGAAACGTGAATCCGAACGGATTTTTATTTCTGACCAATCAGCGACAAGCGTGACTGAAGCCAACGCTAGCTCTGAATTGAAACAGCTCGAAAAATGTCAGCGCGAGAAACGATACTGTGTGCCGTGCCGGGATTTGTTTTTGCTTTTTAATTTTATGCTGTATTTTAGGCGTAACTTGCACACATCAAACAACATATTCACTAAAGATAAGTATATTTCTAGTTTTCTTATTAAAAATAAAGTTAAATGAACTTCTCTCAGCTATCTACTCTAGCCTAGGCCATGTAGGCCTAGGCCTAGTCTAGAGTCTGAGAGAGCGTTTATCCGGCCCAGCATAGGGGCCCTACTAGACTAGCTTAGCTAGTAAAAAAACACGACAGCAGCAGTTGCTAGCCAAGTTGCGCATTTCCTGCAGACAGACGACAGACCCCACGGCACTAGCCTAGGCTTCATTCCTAGTGATAATAGAGGGGTGAGGTGAGGGCCTATCGTCTGTCTGTGGGGCTGGAATACGCACGCACAGACTTTTTTAAATCAATACATATTTTATTCAACATATATTTTTATTTCAAATGGTTGTTTTCCATCGTTTTTCCCTTGAAAAGCTCAGGATTTCTTGCAAATATGTTTACTGGTACAACAAAAAC
>NW_022711579.1:738340-743575 GCF_011630105.1 Anneissia japonica
AAAACATACTTTTTTTAAAATATAAATTTGATTGCATTATGACTTTTTATATGTGTCCCTACCATTGATTTACTTGTGAACATTGATAAATTAGGGGCAGTTTGCAAAAAAAAACAAAAAAAACAAAAAAAAAAACCCACCCTCATCAGTCTTTTCTTTGATACTTTGATTTGATAGGGTGATAAACAAATAATTTTTTTATGGGGCCTAACCTGGCAGATAAACACTACAACAAGGATACCAGCCGGGAAAAAAGGATGTGTGGGAGGGAAATATATAATGCTTATATCAGGCGTAGCCTGAGATTTAACTTGGCCTGGTCATTACTAGGCTCTATGAAAGGAACATGTTTTGGCAGAGCCTACTCTCATGTGTTTTGGCAGAGTCTACTCTCAATGTATCATCATAAAAATTATAAATAGTGTAGCCTAATACTGAATAACAAATTGTAGTTATTGAAACAGTGGATGAACAATGCAAATTATAAATTACATACCCAAATTATTTATACAAAGTAACAAAAATAATTGATAAAATTTATAATTTTATTTTACTTATCATTGTTTAGCCAGTTCATAGTTTGCTGAACAAATTATACTGACTAGTAATATAATCCACACAAGAGCAGTACATTATTTTAGCAATAAAAAAAAAAATTCAGACTCCAACTCATTGCAAAACTGAAAGAGAAACTAATAATTAATTATAAAAACTTTATAGGCATACAAATTTTATGACTATGTGATGCAGTTTTTGAAAAATATTTTATTGTATTACAATTTACTATAAGCTGAATTTTTTTATTTTGTTTCAGAAGTACTGGAAACTTATCGATAGATGATGAAACAATGCGAACACCTACTGCATAACATTGAAGTCGTAGTAGTTGCTGATAAAGTAGAGGGAAACCCACAAAAAAAATTCCCCCAAGTTTACCACTAAAAAGGAAAATGGTGAAAACCAAATATGTGAATTCTAAAATAGTGAAGTATTTGACAGCAAAGAAGGAAAAAGATAAATTGGCCAGCTTTTTGAGTCTAGAAAACAAACTGTGCACAGACTTCCCAAGGCCAAACAAGTACAAGTCAAAAATTAGTAATATTTCATTTCTTAGGTACGAGCGCCAAGGATATGCCAATAAGTGAACTTAATTGCTATCCTACATGGCATAACCATTAAATGACCGGACTGAATGAAGCAGTACACCGGGGTAACCCCTACTCTTCTCTGAGGATGTAGTGAGTTCTTTAAAGTGCACACGAGCCAAATGTGTATGTCGGGCCTACGCTTTAAAGTCCTTAACCGAGAAGACTTGTTCCACCACCTGAAACATTTGGCTTGAATAATAATATATGGATTATAATATTTTAATTACATTATTTATATATGGTTAGTTAAACCTTGTGAACATTATTAATTAGTGGTCAATATTAATATTAAAATAATATTTCAGAATTTGAATTCCACATAGTTTGCTAACGTCGGTAAGTTTCAAATAATATCTTGTTTAACCACGAGAACAATTTGTATATAAATGTGAAATTGTTAATAAATACAAGAATCTGTTGTACAATGTCAAAATTGTTGTTTGTATATGCTTACTCTGATTTGATTTAGTTATTTTAATTAAAAATGTACTGTTCCTCACAAATAGTTGCACTTTTAATTTGAATTGCTTATTTATAATGATCACAAAAGTTAAGAACTCTCAATAAGAAAGGTTGCAAAAATAAATTAGTGGTATGCTATAAATACTGTTATAACAAATTTTCTGGTAAGCTTATAGTTCATGATAGTCAACATAAAGTAGTTTAGATAGGACTAAAGTGCAAGTGCTGCTGTAGGATGTATTTTTGGGGAGGGGCTGAGTGAGATAAGGATAATTGTGGCACGCATTGCCATCTGAGGCCCTTCCGACCAAGCCGGGTGGATGGTTTGGGAGGGGGTATCCTGATGAGATTTTTTTTTTCAAATAGGACCTCTGGATATCCAGAAATGGCGCTCTCTCAGACTGGAAAAATACTCTTAAGTATTTGATAAAGTACAATTAAGATCTATAAACTCAGCTCAATAAACACTCATTTCATTTCATTAGGCCTACTTTTTTTTTTTTTGGTCCGACTGCCCAACAAACTCTGGTCGTCGGAGGGCTTGACATGTCCCATGGGGGTCTACAGCACCCCCCCCCCCCGACACCTCGGCTGCCGCCGCCTGGTGTTATATTTAAATTTAACATGATACTAAGGAAAAGGTAAGAAGCTAGGATTTATACACTATAGGCCTACACTAGGCCTAAATACATAGTAGTTTGGCCCCTAGCCCCCCAGGCCTACATCTGTCCTAGCTAGCTAGTTAGGTGGGCCTAGGGCCTACCTAAATACAGAAATTGTAAATATTTGTCAGGCTCAGAAGCACGATCAACACTGTTTGGTCCCGGGGTCTGTCTTCCTCAGTTTATTGAATTGACCCATTCGGATCTCATTTTTCTTCTAATTTTGACGTCTTCCACAGCATCCTCGACATCACCGTAGCTATGTTGACGTCGTTCCACTTGGTTGCTTCCTTTGACCTCGACGCTTTGTTCCCCGGACGCGATGTGAACGCACAACCGGAAATCGTAACCGGGCCCGGATTCCGGTCCGGACTCCGGACCGGAATCCGGGCTTGATGTGAACGTAGCTTAAGAATGAAAAAGTTTTATTAACAGGCTTTTCAAGGAAATCTCTGAAACCAAAAAAAACTTAATTTTTTGACACTTTTGTTAGGTTAAAAACATTATTTTTTGGAAAAAAATATAGATTTTTTTGACATTTAAACTACACCTGATATGCTTGCATGTGAAAATATATTCTAATTAAGAAGTATTCCTCACTGGTCGATAACATGTCAGAATCCTAACATAAGGGTTTAAAAAACCCCCCAATTTTTGGTCATTTTTAGGCTAAAAATATAATTTTTTTTGGTTAAAAAATATACAGACATTTAAATTATAACTAATATGCTCTGCATTTAAAAATATATTTTAACCGATATCATACCTCACTGATCAATAATGTGTCAGAATCTGACATACTGTAAGGCCCTATAAAAAATATTATTAGTTTATCACCCTACTGTATCTGGGCAGGAAAAGTGATGAGGGAGGGAGGCTTTTTTAATTTTTTTTTTTGTTTTTTGTTAAAGCCAAATATTACCCTTGGGTTATTTGCTGGTGCATTGATATTCAAAGTAAAACATGATTTAGATAATGCAAACAATATCTACTAACTATTTAATAAAATAAATGAAAAAAATAAATAAAATTTCAAAAATAAAAAATTCAACATTTCAATAATGTATCAGAATCTTACGTATAGGTTTTTAAAAATCCCAATTTTGGCATTTTTTTTTTCATAAAGCCATAGATAATGATCGCCCGATTTTGAACCTGACTGAGCTCACCCATTAATCTATCAAGGCCTGTAAGGATGCACATTTCTTCCTGTGACAGTTTCAATGAGGGTGCGGATGCGTTTTGCTAGCAACATGGTCTTTAGTGTGCATGCCACCTATGGCCCCAGATGGATAAAGGGCAGTGCCCTTGGTGGTAGTTTGGGGACAAAGCTTTGGGCATACAGTGGATTTCTGAAACCCATAATTTAGTAATTATGCTATGCTATTTAAATTTGCATTTGAATTTTGGGGTTTTTGAGGACCTGAAGATGTATGCTTCATGTCCTGACACCTGTACATCTGTATGCCTAGAAGTAACATTGTTAACACGTTGGCTGCCAGCGACGAATATACTCACCCACAGGGTGTTGCTGAGGGCGCCAGGAACGAGTATACTCGTAAAAAACGGGGGAACATTCTAGCGTTTATAACTTCTTTATTATACAATGTACGACCACAGACTCAACGGCTGGTAGTTCAGGGAAGATACACCTAGATGATAACGTACAAATGACATGTATGTTTGTTGTGTTATGTTGCCGGTAGTACACTCGAGCGGTACAAGTGGGGGTGCCCTTTGAACATATACCAACCCATGCAAAAAGAGGACGAGATAACTCGCACTTGGCATAGTCATCAAAAAGTTCTATCACAGTGCCATCGACGAGTATACTCGCCCCCTAATATTTTCCCGCCAATTTATTAGACACATCATTTTGATGATATATGACTAGATAAAATTTCAAAAAAGTATGTTTGTACATGTAAACTTGTTTTGGCACACGGGAAGGAACCGTAAAAAAAGGTCTGGCAGTCAACGTGTTAATATGGATAAATCTGCAAAATAACAAATTTGTACCACAGTTATTAAATATTAACAGTTGGAAGAAATGGCAAATGAAATGCATACTACAGCATTTGGCAATAATTAGGAACGATAGTGAAAATGGGTTTTAAAAAGTGAACCTTTAGAAATTTGAGGGTCCAGCATTTTTTGAGAGCTAAACAGTATATTAATGGATTTCTGAAACCAATAATTTGTAAATATTCTAGTTAAATTTTTATTCATTGGGTGTTGTGGGGGACCTCTGAAGAAGTGTTTTATGTCCTTTATATCTGTATACCTCTGCAGTAGCAATATCACATCACTTCTGTTACTATAGCATGAATAATTTGTGCAAGTATCTTGAGGAAAGTACTGTATGTCCCAGTGCCCTACCCCTTTTTCTTAATTTTACAGAGCGTGATATACCACATTTATTGGAAAATGAAGATTAATTGGCAAGCCTGAACATTCTATTCCCCACCACCCCCAGTAGTAACAGAGGCATTTCTTTCCATAAGTGAACATCCATATAAGCAATTCGACTCCCGTCTCCTGACATTTTAGCGACTCGCTATTCTTTAGTATGACAGGACCAGTAGGCCTACTTCAGTATCAATAATTAAGGTCCACCGAGAGGTGTTCTCTCAGAATAACAATGACCTTGCGCATCCACCCACCCATGTGTTGACCAATCAATAATTATAGTTATTGTGCCATTGAAGATATTTATAGTGATATTATTTTTTAGTTCCTCGAACTACTAAGTATATATAAAGTCAACATAATACATCGGGGATGTTTCACCCCTCCCCAATGTTGGACCCCAGCAAGTGAGCCAGTTGAACCACTGCCAATACTACAGTTAAAGGTTTTCGGCACCCCTGACTTAACCGCTCGTCCAACCAAATCGCCTCTTATTGTTTTCATTGTTATTTGCTTATTTGTGACAAAAGAATGACAATACAATACATATATAT
>NW_022711579.1:747739-761377 GCF_011630105.1 Anneissia japonica
ATAAGAGACAGTAACATATGTCATGCGATTTCTTTGCTGACCTTTTACAAACATAAAAACGATGCCAATAACTTTAGAATTAAAGACGAGCACCATCAGACCAAGATGTGTATAAGAGACAGCAATATTAGTGACAATTTTAGGAAAAAATGGCGGCCATTTTGAAACGGCTGGCAACCCCCCTTACATATGAAAAAAAAAATGTTGCACATACTTTTTTGATTTATCTATGTCTACTCTACATCATATCCAATTTTAAAAAAATATAGCAAAAAAAAATGCAACCAAACAAAGTTTTCTGGACTAACGTATCTTTATTATGTGATTTCAAATAACAATCTTGAAATAAATTAATCTTCAAATTTAATATTTTTATTGTTATCTTTATCCAAGATAAAAGTTAAAATCCCATGAGCTTCTATCATAACATACATCCTCCCTTGCACACATTAAGATGCACTGTTCATTGTTTTCAGGTGTAGAAACCAAGAGGATAAAGCATGAAAATACCACTGGTGAAGTTGGAACAGGTAAGCCTGGTTCATGTGAAACCATCTGTTTATGCCACATTTTACTGGATGTAGTGATGTATATAAGTGGTTACCATGCAGCCTAAAATTGAAAAGCTTTTTCTCTTCAATTTCAAATCAAATACTGTAGTGAAGAAATTGAAAGATTCACAGCAGTGGCCATAGAATACCATATGTGTTGAAATTGGAAATAATTTTGAAAGTTCCTGTAGGGACCCTGTAAAGGCCTTTCTCAAAACTTCAAGCATACAATTAACCTTACAGCCCTCCACTGTTTCCATAATAGTAACACTTGAAGTCTCGCAAGCAATAATTTTAGAATTGTTAAATTTGGCAGGTATGGAAATAGAGGAAGCTGAGGAACTACAGGTTACAAATAATACTGTTGAAGATGAAACAGGTAACTTTTGTAGTGTAATAAACTTCTAAAGTTTAAGAATATGTAACCATGAATCGTCTAATTATAATTCTGAAGATAAAAAGATTCTTTGAAAATTGAAAACAAAACCAGTAAGTTTACAAAAAAAAACAGCACTGCTTATTATTGTGAAAGACATCAAAACTATATTTTTGCGAATTTTATCTTTTTGGATTCAACAAGATGATACATTTAAAATTGTCCTCCTAATATAAAAAATATTGTTTTTTTATTCAAAGGAACTTATGATTTTTATATCATTAATGATGATCCAGATTGGGAATCACAAGTGATAAAAGGCCTTCAAATGAGGAAAAAAAATGTAAAATGCTTAAGCAGCAAGGACCATATACCTGGCAAGCTTATATTAGAAAACCTAATTGAACCAGTGAAAAAATGCAAGAGAGTAGTAGTTGGATTTAGATCAGAGGCAGCCACTGAGAGTGCATTTTATGTTGCAGCATCTGCTCTTACACAAACACTAAATGATCAAACCCTTACTCAGGGAAAACTCATTCCAGTTAGAATATCAGAAGATGCGAGGATACCAGAGTGTTTAGCGCTACTAATAACAGCCAATTGGTGGAAAGATGATTTTTATGACAAGCTCTTGCAGAGTTTAAGTCAGCAAGGTAATGACTGTATTTTATTTGAAGTATCATTTAGCATTTTTACATACTATGCATTCATTATTTCCTCATTGAAGCAGATGCAATCGCATCTACTTTCTGAAACTTCTAATTTTTTGCAAAATCTGCAGTATTTACAGATTACCAATTTTGTGTACAACTCATCCTTCCAGTGACTTTATCAACATCAACATTATGCCAATAGAAATCTTCACAGAATGTTCTTATACATTCTAACTGATATTTATTTGTGATTTCCATCTCTCTAGGTTTGTATTTGATTGTAATTTAACAGTAAACTGCATCAAAATCGATCAAGAAACAGTACTCCCCCCATTTGAAAAAAAAAGACATTAAAAAAAAATCAATGATACAATTATATTCTAGTAGAACAGTGAATTAATCAAATACACACCCTTTCAATATCAATTGGTATGTTCAGAAAAAGCAAAAACAGGTGTATTACCTTAACTAAATACTGTATATTAACATGTTTTTAAGCTACAGAGTAATTCAAAATTAATGTTTAATGTCATTCAAAGTCAAATTGTGGCATTCATCAAGAGCAAAAAGATGCAGACTTAACTAATAAAAAGCACAATATACATGAATGTAATAAATCTATCTTTAAAATAAACAATAATTATTTATTATAATTAAATTATTGTCAGTATATTGATCAAAATTTTAGGGATCATCTGGTAATCAGTTGTTTAATATTGATATAGAGTGATGGTTTAATTTCTGTGTAAATTTTTTTTGACTGTTCCAGATGATGTTATGACTGAGATACCTAATTCTGAACTTACAAAGATGGATAATGGAAAGTTTGTGTGGAAGCGGAATGGGAAAGACAGCTTGAATGTTTCAATTTCATCTTCACATATATCAACAATGAATTTCAATGAGCTGAAGGCTCTAATGCATGAAAATATTGAAGTGTTTAAGTATTTCACTTACATGCCGAATGGTAATCCTGTTGCAGTTTTCCACTCGCAGTGTCTCTCTTTGCAGAGTTTCAAATTTGTTGGACCTGACCCTAAGAAACAGAAAGTTGTAATGGATATTGCGCATGGTTTAAAATACTTACACAAAAACAGAATCAAACACGGAAATCTAAACCTTTCCACAGTCATTGTCAATGGTGAAGGACATGCTAAGATCCGTGAATTTGACTTCCAACCTCGGGCAGATGATGGTGATTTACAGTCAAAGTTAATCTTTCTGGCAGAAGACGTTGGCAATTTAGGAACAGTCATATATTATGTACTGACAGGAAGGAGTATAAAAAAACAGAAAACATATGTAATTCCTGGATATGCTAATTATCGTACAACTGGATTCTTTAATGCATGCCTGGATGATGATTTGTTGAAAAGACCACCGGTTCTTGAAATATGGTATTGGTTGCATGGACTTTTTAACATATCACTACCTAATGCTGAAAATGAAGGCAGGGCCAGTAAGTATATTAACTGCTATGTTATACTTTTATTACATTTGCGTTGTTGCACGAGATACTTTTAAAGGTAAAGGTAGGTAAAGCCGGTCACTCACTGCAACCGACGGTCGTCGGCCGATGGGATTCTATGAAGAATGCAGCGCGACTGATCATTTTTGATGACGACCCATTTAACGGCCACCGAAAATCAGCAGACAGCATCGTGTCATCCAGCGCTCACGGAGCGAATTTGGATACGTCGTGCAACACTCGTGCGATGCAGTGAGTGACGAGCTTTAAAGTTGGTAACAACCTGTGACTTGCAGCCTTACTCCGTTGAATTGCTCACAGACGTAGACCAACTTATTCAACAATTTTCCTCTTCCCAAATGGTCATTTTCATGTTCAAGATGAAATAAATATATTCAGGTCATCTTCGAAATGAAACACACTTATTTATTTTTACTTAAAAAATAAGACAAAATATACAGTATCAATACTGTATGTATCTTCACTTCACACTTAATTTGTACACTGTCCAGGCCCTGGGTCTTTGGTAGTTGGAATAGAAGCCATGTGTACAATGGAGAAGCCCACAATGAAAAACCTTATTTTAAAACATAGGATTTTTTTGGCAGTAATTCATCTTCAGTTTGTTTTTGATACATTATTACTTGTCAATTATCATTTAATATTTTTTCATTTCTTTATAGCTACAGACTCTTTCCGAGTTAAAAAAAAGAAAGTCGAAATAAAATGTCAGAGTTGTCCTGGAAAAAAGAAAATAATAGAGGAGTTGGCAGTCACGCACAACGAGAAGTATGATAAGCATGATCGGGATGTGCACTACTGCACAAGTGTGAATTGCATTAGAAGAAAATTTCATAATTTTAATGGTGAAGTTATCTATGACTCGAAATCAAATCCTCTCTTTAGTATTAAGGATATTGTAACCCTTAAAAGCAAAGGGTTCAAGTATCATGGCTACTAAAGCAGGGATGTATAGTAGTTATGGTGGGCAGGGCAACCCAGCCTTGAAGTTTTCCACCCAGTCCAAAGGTAATTTCATGGCCCTTTACCCACCCTTAATAACCCACTTTTCCATCCTTAAAATCCACTCTTATTATTTAGAGTTTATTAATGCTATCACTCACCCACCCTAAAAATGTCTATCACACATCCCTAGTTTTTTACAGCTGCAACCCTGCTACGTTGTATGACTGCCGGCCAATAAATCCATCTGTGGTGATTTTCAATGATAGACTGAGCGATCGTCCTTAAAAACAATTGGTTGTTTGCACCTTGTCATCATGGAATCACAGCAGCTGATAATCATCAGGTGCAGTGTGTGCCGGCTTAAGAAGAGCTTCCCACATGGACTTGAGAAGAAGCATTTTATGGTTATTATTAGACTGAAGAGAATTAGCTGAATGTTAATAATAAGTTAAATACATGATAATGTAATATGTGTAAATTTATGGTTCTTTTATATTGATCCAAAAATCAAGTATAAGTAAGGGTGAAACTTGCGGATGTATAAAAGAACCATATTTACCTTATTGGATCCAGTGAATTTATTCAATAATGTAATATGTGCTTAAGGTTTATTTTATCAACCATTTTAATACTGTAAATGTCCTGATTCATGAATGTATTTAAAACAACTTCTTTCACCATAACATTGTATGGCAAACTTGTTGCCCTTGCCTCTCCGAAAGGGTATTGCAATAGCGCATGTGTGTCCTTCCAGCCGCATCCCTGATATTTCCCCTTTAAAGGTAAAAACAAGAGCGATCGCATACTGGTACGTGTGTTAAACTGTGGTACCTCTATTAAGTTTTATTTTTGGCTGTAAGGGCTGTCTTCCAATAGGTAAATTTATTCGGCAAGGGTTCTTAATTGCCATTAATTACATCAACGTCGAGAGACAAAATCACTTCTGCTTGCACCTTACTGGCCTCAGATATATAATTATAATATTTATTTGTACAAAATTAACATGTCTAAAAACTGAGAAAATAAAAATGTCTTAAAATTGAAAAAAATTGAAAATTGAATACCAAGACATGATTCAAACTCACAAACTTTGGTTCTGAACACATCGTTAACCGACGTGTATGCGATGTGTCCTATTACTGTGGTAATGGCAGTAATGTACAGTCTTTGCTGAAACCCATGTTTTGTTGTTGGTGGTGAGGGGTGCCATGAACTTTTTTTTGGAAATCACTTCTAGTTTGTACAAAATTTCCTGCACATCCGTTCCAAAACTGGCGACGCTGGACCCTTTTAAGTTCTGGTAACAAAAACAAGAACAATAGAAGGTGAGGTTCAGATGTCCGCCTGTGCGAACCTATTAAGGCAGGGGGCTATATTTACACTAGTCTTAAACAAATTCTTAATTCTGATTGGACATCATCCAATCAGAATTAATAATTTATTTAAGGCTAATGAACATTGTATCGTGTGGAATCAGGTATGTGAGCTATTGTACAGTACCTTAGAATATGGAACCTATCTTTTCTTTTTAGCAACTAGAGAGCTCTTGCGAGTGAAAAAGAATAGAAAGCGAAAGCTATATGTCAAAAGTGCCCACAGAAGAAACAGAAGAAGCAGACCATTGAAGGGGCATTGGCGCTAGCCTTTAAATCATCTTATTATGATCATCAGCGTCATCGTCATGTTGTTGATGAGAATTGCCCACTGTTGCCTCAGTTTTAAATGTAGGAAAAATATGAATAATTTTGATGGCCATGTTGACTATGACAACACATCAATGCCTCTCTTAACCATAGAAGATATTTTAACTCTAAAAAGAAATTTCTATTCATATATGGAAATTATTAAATTATATTAATTATTAAACGTAGAAATCAGCTACTGCTGTTATTGTTAGCAATTTTTAAGAGCAGCTTAGTTCATTTAGCTAAACTGGTGGTAGCTTCTGTGTGTGCTGAACTATGAAAATCCCTCCAAATTATAATGGTGCCGGGTTTAAATTCCATTGATTTCTCACCGTGTGTTTCAGCTGGAACCCTGAAATACAAGTTACCATGTGCACTGGCCCATGTGCATGTTAAAGAGTAAGTAATCTCATTGGAAAAAGACTAGGGGATTGTTTGGCATTGTAATGAACAATTCACCAACAAAAAGGACCCCACTGGAAATATGTCTGTACTTTTGCGAGTAAAAGGGCTACTGTATATAAATTTTTTTTAATCATTTTATTTATCTTACTGTATACACAGTATTAAAAAAATGTATATCATTTGTTAAAGTAGATTAAGCCATCAGCCTCAGTCTTTATGTATGTTCGACGGATGGAATTTAACTTTTAAGCTGCAAGTCTGTATTTAATTATAGTTAGTTTCGGAGTTTGTAGGCTGCATCCTTGGATCTGGAACATTCTTAATTCAGGATCAAGTTTTGGATGTGGAATGCACTTTAATTTGAATAATCCTATACTGAGAAAGGTATGCAGGCTATGACCTTAAGGATTTTAACAAATCTACTCCAACTTATATTCGGGAAACTACTGTATGGTAGCTGATTTGATTGCAAATACATTTTTTACAACAATTTTCGAAGAATATGAATCTGAAAATATAAAAGTTTCGCTTAAAGAACAGTAATTCCTTTGCATGCTTTCTCTTTGTACTACATAGTTGCATTTAAAAAAATGTTTCATCAATATCTTCATTTTATTTCTTACTGCCTTAATCTTGATAAAGTAACTGTTCAACTCTTAAGTGGGGTAAAAAAAAACACTTTGTAGTTGTGTGCAGCTTTATATGAATGATAATAGAATAAATATTTATTTGTTTTTTAGTTTTTGGTTGGAGGTAATGTTTGAGTTCATTCGTGTGACTGGGCTCCTTATGTATTTTAAGAAATTTTGGTTAAAATAATATTGATGAAATGTATTAAAAATTGTTGTCAAGAGATTTGTATCTCGGTTTGGATTTGCTGATTCTAATTCACTTCATTTCCTTTTGAATATCGATTATGATTGCCCATCCTTATTTAGTTTTACTTGCCTGAAGTATATAGTTTGGTGTCCTGTATTTTATTTGTCCAGGAAATGATGATGATAGATAGTATTAAAGTTGCATCAATATTTTTCAATAATATTCTGTTTTGTTCCTACCATTAACAGCACTCATAAAACAGCATTTATTAAGATTTTTGTTTATTATTGAAGATATTTATAACGATTTTAAAACAAATGAAAGTTTAAAAAATGTTCAAATATTCAAAATGTTAAGATTATGCGGCCATCAGAGATACCTTTTAAAAATGTCAGTTCAGAGTTCATGATCATTGTTTTAATCTATCACTATTCATTTTATGTGCCATTCTTTTTTCTACTTTTTGATTTGTTGTACAATACATTGCCATTTCAATGTTGTCAGGAAATTTCATAGGAATGATTCTACCTGACGTGTTAGCATACTGAATACTCAGTGTGTTCCCAAATACTTGCGAAAACAAAATCTTGTGATTCCTGATGTCATAAACACTAGACCACCGAGCTTGCGTATAGTGGCTAAGGCAATGCTATTTCAATGCTGTTTCAGTCAGGAGATATTTTTTCGCAAGTATTTGGGAATGTACTGAGTATTCATCACGACAGCACGTAAGGTAGGGTAAAACATCACTGCTATTAAATCGATATTATAATTTGCAATCATGTTTCAATCTAATTATCTGTAATATTGTGTGCATGCATCAGTCTGACTGATTAAACAAAAAACATTTGAATCTGAAGTTTACTGGAGAATTCTTTCTATTGAGCAATTTATCTAATCAAATTGGTAAATACTGTAGTTTGCTGAGTATAAAACAATGAAAATGGTCACACTGATGATGATGTTGATGATGAAAGGGGCGGATTTAGGGAGGGGCACATTTTAAGTATATAATGTACTACCAACTTCAATTCAAGTGTTTTCTTTCTGTCATAAAAACAACTTGAAAATTGGCATCGTTCTATATTTATTCTATTTTTTGATTACTTCTACAGTTTTCGCAGCTTTGATCTCTAATTAAAATAAATAATTAAGATAAAAGATATTTGTTAATTTTGGACCACAGAAAATTGGAGGGTCTTCAATTAGAGGGAGACCTGCATTATCCTTTTAAGCATCTTACGCTGCTGAGCACTACATGCATTGTATCCAGGATTTTTAAAAGGGGGGGGGGGTGCTGAATAGTATATCATCCACTGAACTTTATGCAAGGCGCAAAACTATGCTAAGGCTACTTTTACGGTACAGTAACTTACTTCGCCATTTATTTCCATTAATCTACTATTATTTTTTCAGGTTTGAACAAAAAGGGGTTGCCTATGCACCGTGAAAACTCGCTGGTTAAACGACGCCACTGCTGCTACGTACCGTAGCACATGTGCAATTTATATAAATTTGGCAATCAATCTATTAGTTTTCAAACTAAGACTGTATATTCATTGATCTACGTTGCATTGGTGTTAACAATTTAGGCTATCCCTATGTTAGCCCCCACCATTCTTGTCACCCAGGTGCAAAAATTAACTTAGCAACATGGAATGCCAGGTCTATTAGAGCTAGAAATAAATCAACTACGCTCTGTGATTTTATTATCGACAACCATCTTGATATTCTGGCTGTTGTTGAGACGTGGCTGACTGGAGAGAGTAGTAGAGATGGCCCTGTCGTTGCAGACATAAAAACAATTTTGCCAAACTACAATGTTGTTCATACCCCTCGTACTCACAGTCGAGGTGGGGGCATTGTCGTTGTTGTCCGGGATGGTACTCATATCCACAAATGTGAGTCTCCTCATTTTAAATCAATGGAATGCTCTAAGGTTACATTATCCTCACTTGCTACTTCATTTCATTTAGTTGTTATTTACAGGATTCCCCCGAACACTAAGAACAAGCTTACATCATCTTTGTTCTTTGACGAATTTTGCTCTTTACTTGAATCAGTTAGTGTAAATTGCTCTAATTTACTTATTGTTGGGGATTTCAATTTCCATGTGGATAACGTCAATGATAGAGATGCTGCATTATTCCTAAACTTTCTGGATATATTTGACGTTTGAACAAAAAAGGGGGTTGCCTATGCACCGTGAAAACTCGCTGGTTAAACGACGCCACTGGTGCTACGTACCGTAGCACATGTGCAATTTATATAAATTTGGCAATCAATCTATTAGTTTTCAAACTAAAACTGTATATTCATTGATCTACGTTGCATTGATGATTGATATGTCCACCCGCCTCTTGTTTGCTGTTTTTAATTTTACTGCAGAAGTCTCAAGTTGGAAGAGTTTTATTTTGCTGCGCATAGTGATCCCATCGGCACCTGATTTATGAAAAAAATAACTAAATAGTATACCGCAATATATATTTCTTCAGTACTGTATATAGGCCTATTGAGAATTGTTTAAAAAAAAAATAATAGCAAATTGGTCAGCAATGGATCTTGTAGCGAACATTTTATGGTATTGGCAATAATTAACAATACTGTACACATAAAACTAATAACCATCAGTAGCAATCTTGTACTTGTAGGCCTAATGCAACCTCAAAACCATGGTTTGTCTTTTGGTCACAGAAATCCAAATCATGTTTGTAAAATACAAACGTTCTTATTTTGTAAAAACAAACCATGTTTTGTCTTATTACAGACCATCGTTTGTCCAAGGAACAGTGAAATTAATTTCACTGTTCCTTGGTTTGTCTATAATACAGACATTTGTCTTTTTTCTGACAAAACATAGTCTTTTACAAACATGATTTGTCTTTCACAAGCCATGGTTTGTCTTTTGCGAAAAACAAACCATGGCTTGTAAGACAATGATTTTTTATTAGAAAAAGACAAACAATGGGTTGTCTTTATAATTAACCAAGGTTTGGGTTTGTCTTTTACAAACCAAGGTTCATCTTTTACAAACCATGATTGCGTATGAACTCGTCTGTGTGCATGCTGTGCTGCGTAACATAATACTAAACAACAATAAAGCCTATAAGCCTACTTGTTGATATATCATTATTATTTATTCATTTCTAATAATATAAAAGTTGAAACATAAAAAGATCAAGGTTGTGCGCCTGGTTTTAATAATTGCCTCAGGATGCGTACCTCTTAAATGTTATTCAATTTTTTAAGTAAAAGTAAATGACTGATAATCTTGTATCTAGTCTAACTGTTTAATTATTTTTTTTCCCATGAAAAGTTGCACCTCCCTTTACTTGATATGGCACCGCCAACATAGTAGTGTATAGGTGCAGGCTTATCCTAAAGCTGCCCATGGCTACGTTCACATCAAGCCCGTATTCCCAACCAGAATACATATACATGGACACGACTTCGACAGTTTGCGAAAGTGTTTTTTCCTAGCCGTCTGTTGAAACGATAAACAATGTACGGATATATATAGCTTTTTGTGTTTATTGGTTTTCAGTGCATTCTAATTGTTATTGTGTAAGTTTCTAAATAAATATAAAACCATTACAATGAACATTATAACAACAAGAGTCAAGATTCTTAAAATGTAACCAAATCGGTTCTTTTCAGGTTTTATACGCCCTAATCATTTTTTTTTTATTGAACAAATACACACATATTACACATTGTGCAGTATAATAATATTTATCAGGGTTTGGACAGATACAAAGTAATCAAAGAATTTTAAGTACATAGAAGTTGTTTTTGTTCAGAATTTCTCTATGTTGCTTCAATCGTCATCAGGAAAAAAATATCTGTATAGTCCAAACAGGCAAATGATGGGCAATTCTACTGATAATGATAGCAATGCCACTGATGATACTAGTATTAATGAAAAAGGTATGAAGACAATAGTGTTGATATAATATTGATAATAATAAAAATGATACAGATGATAACAAATAATAGTACTAATTACTGTATTACACAATACTGAATTATTTTTTGTTAATACTATTTAAGATAAACACAAGCATTATTAGTATTTTAAAATACTTCATATCGTATTGTAATTATTTATAATCATGCGATTATTAATAAATATCTAATGTCTTTTCTCAGCAACCATATTTGTTATTACTAAACTCTATTTTAATTCATGGGGCTGAAAACCGATAGAATACTTGTACTGTATGGCAACCGAACATCAAAAGAGTGGCGCTCTCTACAAATCTGGAAATAAATAAAATATTGTTATGAAGAAATATATTACTAGTATTAGATATGAACATTGGTTGATTTTCTCTCGGGTGAAACTCACCAAGGACAGGAGATCATTTAGGGGCGGGGCATGCCTCATTCTTCCCCCCCCCCCCATTTTGAAAGTCAAAAGAAAAAGGGGGAAAAAAAGGAAACACATTGCAAAAGGAAAATAATTGATCTCCCAAAACGCATCAGAGGTTATTAACGGGCGTCTAGAAAAAAAATTATCTCTATCTGTCCCCACTTTCGGCCCCTTTTCGGATATCTCTGGATCCACCCCTGAAGGATAATCTAGGTCCTTCTGGTAGCAAACAGGAAAAACTTCTATTGAAGTGTTTTAAACTTGTATACGACTACTAAACTGAATCTCTTATCCGAAAGATGCTGTGCTATATTAAACACAAGAACAAGAATGAATTGAGCCAACGAGTAGGCGTGAGCCATGTTGTCTCTAAAGCAACATTTTGTATTATCTGACTGGCGGCAGGCGTCACTCATGCACAACATTCGATTTTTTTTACGTATATGCTTCTACTTTAGCCTGTGCACAGGTAAATTATATCTACAGTAATTTCAAAGTTAGTGGTGGATGCGTTTTCACTGATCTTCACAAAAATCGTGTGTAAACTAATAGGCGTTTTAGTATACACACACTTGTTTTATCGTTGTATTTTACTAATACTATATTGTTTTATCCAAAACTGAATGCCAGATTCAAAGACGAAATGTTAGTTTAATTGGAATTACTGTAAAGGCTACTACCTGCCAATCTGCAAGTTGAAACGGCAGTAAATGAACTTGCTGGTCCAGGCACTAGGTGTCCATCAACATATTTCAAACACTTGATGGCAACATTGTACTGCTTCCCTGGTCTTAGTTTATTCAAGAGAAAACCAGTAGTTTCAGTAGTACCACCTGTGGTGTAGTTACCATTGATTGCGTCCTTGTAGAATATTTCATACAATACGACTGGACCAGTTCCGAAGTCACGACCAAATGTCCAATCAAACCAACTTACGAAGATCTCTCGGCGATTTTTAGAAACAGATAATGTTGGGCCGTATGCAAGATACGGTAGAGCTGCAGGTAAACAACGCATTTTGAATATTTCCTTGGAGGTATAAATAGGTCTTATCGAGTATAATATTGTTTATGACTGTACGGTACAGTTACGTTAACCATTCGCAAAAGACATACATAGACTGAACTTGAAACCAATCAAAAAAGAAAAAAAAATGTAGTACATAATAATAATAATAGGTAATTATCACTCGTTCCTCAAGATAGTTTTAAATGTTATTCCATATTATATTTGATAGATAAGTTTATAATGATTGTGTACCGGAAATGATGTGAGGAAAATTACAGATCTATACAATATTTATTTTTTGTCATTATAACTATATTCATTTTCATTAGCAAATCAGTCAACTATTGTTCGTTTACCTATTTGACAATCACGTCCAGCCCATCCGTTACCACAGACTCCATCTTTGCACGTGCCATTATCATGGCATGTATCCGAATTTTTACAATGGCAGTGACGGTTACATAGCGGTCCGAACGTACTATTGGTACACGAAACATTGCCATTATGTTCTAAAAGTAAAATAGTATCTTGTTTATTACAGCCACTGAGAAATAATTTAAGTATACTGTAGTAACGGTACATCATGTAATGGCCAGAATACCTTGACATTGAGGTCCACCATATCCCGGATAACAGGAGCCAGGGGCACATCCGAAGACTGGGTCACAATGTGATAATGGACAGTTACAGACTTGTTTACAATCTGGGCCATAAAAGCCATCTCTACACACTGAAAGGAAATAAAACATTGACACTGCGGTACTAGTACGATACAATGTATTATTAGCTGCTGCTACTACTACTGCACTGCTACTATTGCAGTTGCGGCTGCCGCTGCTCCTGCTACGACCACGACCACTACCATTACCACTACCACAATTACTACTATACTACTATCACAACCCACCATAAACTACATATTATGTTACCATCTTTGCAATCAGATCCTTGAAATCCGGGTAAACATGAGCATCCAAGAGGAGTTGCCGGGCAGAATAGGTTTCCCAAGCAACCGTTTTCTTCGTTATTGCAGTTCAATGAACAATCTTGTCCCCAAAAACCAGATTTGCATACTACCAATAAAGTAAGAAAACAAATGTCTGCAATAAGAACTTTGTTTTTTGAATCTGAATATCTAATGGAATATCCAGTTTAGCTTCCAGAACATTTTCAGTAACAACAATCTAGAACTTTTGAGCACTTAAACAATCTCCAATTGACTCATAACAGCCTGACGTATCTACCAGATATGTCAGGATATGGAATGATCTCTTCCTTATAATAATAATAATAATAATAATAATAATAATAATAATAATAATAATAATAATAATA
>NW_022711579.1:761547-769085 GCF_011630105.1 Anneissia japonica
ATCTTGAACCACTCGTCGGCAACGCGAAGAGATTTTAATCCCCAACCACGCGTTGTAGACGGGTATACGCGTTGCTTTATTTTGCGAGGCTCCCTAATAATAATAATAATTAGAGCTGTTATTTTTATTTCAGTTAGTTTTGATGTTTAAAGCCGATTTGAAGGGTTACTAAAGAATATTAATGTTAGCTACTTTTTAATTTGATATATGTATTGTGCAGCATCATGTGGATAACAGTTGTGTACCGTACTCGCGCGAATAAGTGCCCCGTTTGAATAAGCGCCCCTCCTAACATGAAAAGTTCCTTAAGCTTTTCTTTTTAGCAAGTCAATAATAAAATCAATCATGGGACTGTGGTTGTTGGCATGATTTGAGCTGCAGAGTGGAATCACATTCGTCTTAGGTCAATATCAAAATGAGGATATTTCTCTTGGACTGATGAGAGCTCCGACGATCAATGGACAGACAAATTTCAAACTTTACTCTTTTTACATTTGTCTATGCCTAGCCCTACTCCTTTTTCTTTTTCCGACCTTTAGCACATTCTCATCTGAGTTTTCAAGAAAAAATACAATGTATCCTGCCATCCTGCTAAATTAGCAGGATGGCAGGATACATTTCTCAATCGGTCGATGGCCAACAAGCTAACCACTACCCACCACCACTAATTGCATCTGCTATTCTGCTGTTATGTAAATATTCACGCATTCTTGTCATGAGCCATGTTCTCTGGACGATTATCTTTTCCGCCTAACCAGCATTCGTAATGTCCTTAAATAATCATTTTTCATTAAAAAAGTGCCTCTTGAATTTAATAATTTCCCATAAGAACCCCTCGATTTTCATCTATTTCCATAAGCGCCCTCTCAATTTCTCTGTTTTCATAAGCGCCCCGTTCGAATAAGCGCCCCGTTTGAATAAGCGCCCCTCAGAAAAGTGCAAAAAATATTTTAAGCGCCGGGGCGCTTATTCGCGCGAGTACGGTACTCCATTTTGCTGCTCCCTGGCACCGTCCTGAATGTTAATGTTATTCCCGAAATATTTGTATTTCAAGATTTGTATGTCTGCTAAAATGAATAAATTAAATACGAATTATTTGGCATTGTTTTAAACATCATTTGCCATATCGGTAATATTAATACAGTATTGGTAATTACTTTAACATGTATTATATGTTTAGGTCTGTTTCTGCTAGTGTTTATTAGATTTAATTGATTTTAATTAATTGGAAACTGGGCCGTTTAGACATTACAGTACTTGGGTAATATAATCTTAATCTAATAAATATAAATAATACGGAATGTAAATAATAAGCTTTTGCTATTGATTTTGATATTTACCCACTGAACAATCAGATCCAGTAAAACCGCTTGGGCAGATACATAACGAAGTTACAGAATCACAAACTCCACCATTGTAACAAACTGGACAGTCCAAATCACAAGCGGGTCCGTATTTACTTAATGGGCAATCTGTAAGACATTAGAGAACGTCCATATTTATTCAACTTTCATTTTCAAAAAAAACAAAAAAAAAAACAACAAAGGCACTATATCTGCATTGCTTCTCTCCACTCAGGAGTATAAATTGGTACCTGGTAGGGTTAAATGCCAAAATGTACCGGTATTCCATACACCCTGAGGGTGTATGGAATACACCCCAGGGATCTTGAGTTTGTGTTCCATAGGCATTGGGCTATTACCGGGGGTAGTAATGTGAAGCGTTTAGAGGCCTCGTTGGTTTTAATCGCTATATAGATCTAACGTATTATTTTTTAAGTCTTTTTTATAAATGTATTTTTTTTTTCCGTAGAAATATATTTCGAACATCAAAAGAAATTCAATTCAATAATTTTGCTCCTTCAAAACCAATTCTGTTATTATGAGAATGTTCAATATTTAAAACAATGGATTGGTAGTGAATCTGAAACCTTATCGTTCGAAATATAATGAAGAGCAGGTGTCTAAAAAAATTGCAATTAGCGAGCACTATTTTAATAGTAAAATATCATCATAACAAAGTACTGTAAATCTAAAATAGTAAAAGCTAATAATGATTGTTTTTATTAGCATGAATCTAAATCTGAAAATGCTAAAATTCTAGAGTTGAATCTCAGGTGAAGGAAAACATGCAGTAGGATTTTTTTTATTACAAATACATTAAAGATGTATTGTCCAATGCAAAATACCAAAACCGTCATAATATAGATCATTTTTGAAATTAACTTTCTCATTTTGATGTAAAATAAAAATTATCAATTGGAACATAGAAAATACCTGTACTTAAAAAATGTTTACCCATAATTGTACAGCGAAAGGCAAAACAAATATAGAAACACTTCCAGTCAATGGAACTGTTGCAGTATTTTCATTATAATTATCCAATTTAAAAACATGGGTACACATGTTAATAGTTTGTATATTACTAAAACATGAGCAAGTTAATTTCAAATTATTTATGATTTTGTGTCATTTTCAAGGGACAATACACTTTAACAATAAACTCAAATAACTAAATATTACATGAACCATGCAGAAGGTTGAGTACTCAGTTTTGCCTTGTGGTTCATTATGTTGGTACTTAGGCCTATTGCCTAAAATGTATTCGTGGTTAAGAATATGTTCTTGTGGGTAAATCCGACCTTCAAACGTAAATCCGACCTCCAAACAAAAGAGTATATTGAAGGACTGGTAACAGTTAAAAGTCCTTGGTATAAGAGGAGGGACTAACTATTGAAGTAAGTTTATGGGTTTATCCTATGTTATTTTATAATGTAGTATAATTGTGTTAATTACACTTTAATACTGTATATCGGGGAAATAAATTCAGTCAAGCTACCTTTTACGTTTAATTGAATAATTGCATGTTTTCCTTGATTTCGTTTCGCTGGAAAAAAACACTCATAAATTCCACTATCTTCAGTTCGCACATGCTCTATGAACACGGCTTTCTTGTCCTTCCATTGTTTTATTCCTTCACCGTTTTTCCGCCATCTCAGTCCGGTTGCGTTACCCTCAACGACGACAGACAGGACAGCCCTGTCACCAGTTCCTACGACAATTGATCTTGTAATAGGCATTGGGTTAGCTGAAACGCACAGTGATCACTGCTTATTATTGTTCAATTTTAATAAAAGCAAATTATTTTGAAGAAACATAAAAAAACAACAAATGTATATAAGCATGTAATAAAATCTTTTGTTTTATTGCATTTGAATTATATGTTCTAAAAGATATTCGATTCTGTGTTTAAATTGTTTGTGTCAATTTTTTTTCAATTCAACTTTTGCTTTAAATATTGGCAGATCCTCTACATACTTAATCAAATTTAAATAGCTGTTAATTAGTTTATTTTACACAAAAAACCCTATTGCATTTAATAAAGGTATACTATACCATCTCTGTCTAATACGACTATCGCTGACTTGCTCGGTAATGCCCATGTTCCCCGAATTTCAGTTGAAAATGCACCACCTTTGGCCTTAAACGATTCACCCGGAATCTTGGCGACGAGGGAGTGATAGTTATACTTAACAATGGTTTCTATCAAAGTATTCATTGGAAAAGCCATGGTTGGTAAAACATGTGACCCTGGGAAAGGACTTCCGTCAAACCAGGACACAGGTCGTCCAGTATTCCCCACACCAGTATCACAAGTCCGTCCCAGCAGTATGTTGGTAGAGAGGGCGCCCGTATACACGGCAATCTTCAAATCTTCTGTCTTATTTCCAATGTCAACAGCTGCAGGTTGAGCCATTATTGTTACTTCAACACTCCCATCTAAGTAATTGCAGATAGCAGTTGTAATTAAAATGTTGTTAATAAAAAAGTATCATTCAATGCATAATAAATCAAATATACCGATAACTTACAGTTGCATGCCATGTCATGGTACACAGTTGGACTTGGTCTTCCTCCAACAAGCTCTCCTGATACGTTCCTATACGCTCGGATGTATATTTCATACCTCCTGCAAGGATTTATCTGACTCAGAATTAGTTTTGTTTTTAGAGTATATTCTCCTTCTCTTTGTGCGCCTGGAGAGGGTGTTATATATCTATAGAATAGACGATATCCTGTGACGTTACCTAGGCCATAGTCGTGGTGAACTCTCCACTTGTCCCACTCAATATGCAGACTGTGGAAATTAGACTTTGAAATGCGAGGAGGATTACGAAGAGCAGGGATTGCTGCAATAGAACACACAGAAAAATATAGTTAAATATTATATATTATTATTATAAAAGTGCATATTATTTCATGTAATTTTGTGTAATAAATATTCAAATATCGTTACGTCACCAGTGATAGATTTCATATATAATATTATACTTCTTGTTGGTTAAAAACTACTTACGAAATTGGCAGTCATCACCTCCCCAGCCTTCTTGACAGCCAAGGGGACATGTTCCATTCTTGTAACATTTTTCCGTCAAAAAACAGTGACATTTATACTGACATAATGTACCATAAAAACCATTGGGGCATGGGGTCGAATCCTCGTATTCTGTAATACAATAATTAGTCTCACATGCTCAATGGCGTAGGAATTCCATGTTTCTTGAGATAAACTATATCGGTAACACATAATATTTTAAGATAGCTTATCTGGGAAACAAGCTTCCTGGGACTTTGCCACGGATCACACTAGGCACTAGTTCCCACCTTCCCTAGCCTTGGCTTTGGCATACGAACTTTGGTTGACAAATCGCAGGCAATTAAGTGTTGCATTGGGGGCCCGTGATCACCTAGCTACGCCGCTACACATGCTTGTTTCCGCGCTCAACTAGACTCATTTTGAAGAAATGACAATTAAACGCTCCCATTTTTTTTCTGTGTATGTCACTAACTTTTAGACAGATATGATACCGTGCTAGCCTTCAAAAATAGTTTAGCCTCTGACTCTTGCCACAGACTTTTGTCATGTTGCTTTTGAGGTTCCAGGATATTTTTGTCTGAATCAAAAAATGAAATGAATTCGAAATAAATCTGAGAAAACTCATGGTTTTGCTTCTTCTGCAACAAAAAGCCACTCTGAATTCTTAAGGCTTCAACCTAGTTTAGACCTAATTGTTTCGCAATCCGTTTGGACGGTAATATTTATTAAATTATATATATAATCATAATAATTCAATCAATTTATTAATTAAATAGTCTTAATCATATTTTCAACCTAGTTTAGACCTAATTGTTTCGCAATCGTTTGTACGGTAATATTTATCAAATTATGTATATAAACCATAATAATTCAATCAATTCATTAATTAAATAGTCTTAATCATATTTTTGAAGTCATAAATAAATATTTTTAATATAGATTGTAATATAGATTAATAATTAATTATTTTAATTGTATAGGGCTTTTTATATATTTGTTATAACACTTTCTATTGTGTGCAATATTCATGTTACTTCATGTTTAAGGGGCAGCTGACTCGTTTGAGTTACATTAACTTATTTGCTTTGCTGTCCCTGACCTTCTTTTTGTTGTTTCTTGATGTTATTGTGCTTTTTATTGTTTATAGTCAAATAAATAAATGAAAATTAAATGAAATGAAAAAATACCATTTATTCACATAGTATTGATTCAATAATTCAGTTTCGTCATTAGTAATGTTTGAGGCAACGGTAATTGTCTTCACAACTATGTACACATTGGATACCTTGACATTGTGGTCCCTCAAAGCCGTCATCACAAGTGATGTTCCAACATCCCATCGACCTGTCACACGCACTGAACTTGCAATGACAAGTGCTTCTACAGTCTGCACCGAACGTACCGTAAGGACACACTTATAACAATAATACATTATTTAAATGAACATTAGACAACTTTACAAATATTTTAATTAGAAATATTGTTAATTTATTTATATAAATACTTCATCTATATCAAGCAAATAAGGTTTTAAGGGAAAGAATCCTCAGAATGGAACAGTTTGCCCTACCTATTATTATTATTAATAGAGAGCAGCGTTGGAAGAGAACTGCCTACCAACATGTAACAGTCACTTTTCTTCAAAATGCAGGGGCGTATTTAGAGGGTGGGCTAAACAGGCTTGACATGCGTGCTGTTTATGACTGAAATAATACCACGAGTAAGTAAAAGACCTCTGAAAAATAAATTATAGTTTATCAACCATTCCTGAGTCATGTGTGGACTGTACTCCCATAGTGGGACTGGTGTCGATTCAATCTATCTGAAAATGTTTGGTAGTATCCCTTCCTAACAAAAAAAAAGAACAATATATTGTCGTACATTCTTTACAGTCATGTCCTTTGTATCCAGCCATACACGAGCAACCCATTGGTTCAGGTAAACAGAACAAAATGCCATCACACCCCCTGTTTGATGTACTACACATTGATGAGCAGGAACGTCCCCAGTTATTATCTCCACACGCTAAAATTGCAAAATACATCATAGACTAGTGCGCATGGAAATATTCGAGATTCATACTTAAAAACCGTAACATTATAATTTGAAAATAGGAAATCATAGTAAAGCTACGGTGTTAGTATATAAATAAGCCTTTCTGTGGTAAAACATCTTAACTTGCATAAATGATTAAAGTCAAAGATAACATACGTTCACTACATTCGTCGCCCATGTACCCAGGACGACAAACACAGTCCCTTGTGTTTGGATGGCATACACCTCCATTGTAACAAACTGGACAGTCTTTGTCGCACTCGGCGCCCCATTTTGGAGACGGACATCCTAAATGAAAAATTATTAAATTACAAACTGAAAATGCACACGCTTGCATCGTGATTTAACCGAAACTGAATAGTGATAATTAATGTATTAATATTTCTAGAGCTAAGAACTATGTTACTCATACTTTTATTAGTCAAGTTATCCGGAAACAAAGAATGATTACAATCTTGATTCGAAAGAAATTGTAAAAAGTTCTTGTAATTTAGGTATAATCTGTTGAGAAGTTACCTCTTACAATGAGTTGAGTAAAACTCTGAAGCCCTAACTCCCTTTCCCCATCAAAGTAACACTCGTATACTCCGCCATCTTTAGTTCTAACACTTTCAATAATTACTTTAGTCTTGCCATTCCAGTTGCTTATTATTTCTCCTCCGTTATGGCGCCAACGGAGTATGTCGACATTTGTATTGCGTTCGATTTCCGTCTCAAGTTCAACTCGTTCGCCGACACCTGCGACTATAGTAGTACTCGTGGACCGAACGTTTGCTGTTTGTATAAAAACATGTATAACTTTGATAATGTTGCAATTAACAACGATTCAAATGTGATTATAATGTTTTGAAATTGAAAAATGACATCTTATCCGTCTTTATATACTGTCATTTTTGTTTTTATATATTGTGGCTTGTTTAAGGGCTTAATAGAAGGCAGTTTGTGACACTCGATAATAACATTCAATCGTTGGTATTTCATTTTAGCATAACAATGAAATATGTAAATGTTAGTGGACCACTATTAACGGCGGCGGAACGTTTTTGAACGTGGGGGGGGGGAATTTTATAAGGTCCAATATCCAATCTTGGCTGGGGGGCCAGGGC
>NW_022711579.1:769275-778211 GCF_011630105.1 Anneissia japonica
CCGCTTCCGCCGCCGTTGACCACTATTATGAGAGTACCTTTAATAACTTCAAGCACCTGTACCTTCTTTCGAAACGGTGAAAGTTGAAATGTTGGAACTTAGTAATCCGATCGTTGCCCAAGAATAAAACGCGCCAATATTTTCAACACTGATATTGGCGGGAAGTTCTAACAATAGGGCTGTGAATTCATACAGTAATCTCTGTGAAACTGTACTTTGTACAGGAAACATGGTGTCATTCGTTTGCAGGACACCGTCGTCTAGCCAGCCAAGCTCCTTTTCGTCAACGCCAGGTACACTATCAAGTCGACGTCCAAAATTTATATTGTTAGTTCTGTCCTCGCCAATGGCGTAACCTCCTATTTTGAGACTGGATTCTGCGTCATCAAAGTCTATCATTGGGTTAAAGTTCAGTAGCACAAAATCCAACCTAGTATCTAGTATTAAAATAGATAATATGGACATGAAAATAAAATCCGAGGAACATTTCAACAACAGCAGCAGCAGCAACCAACATCATCAACAGCAGCAGCAGCAACAACAACAAAAATGTGACGAAAAATAATAAACTTTGCAGTTTGTTGGTATTTTGTACTTTTGGATGGAATTGGATTTATTCACTCTAAACAGAAAAGTATAACCCACCTAAAGTCCGAAGAAGACTTTTTTCTAATGGGATCCTTCTGATGGTGATTGGGCAGTGCACCGGAAGACAACCACCTACTATTTTCCAAAGAGTGCGCTGTGTTCTTAACATGCACGTATGAGCTTTATTGCACATACGGTGAATTAAGGCGCTATATGTGATGGGGATTTGCCACGCGACACGGGCGATCTCCAAAGCCAGGCCGTCTCGTTGGACTTGAATATGAGTCGTGCAAACGTAGGTTAAACTTGACTATATATTTTAATTTTCACGCAGTCTATTTTAGACGTAGCAATTACTATGACGTGGATTTATCTCCAAAATGTATTTATTATTTACCTGAAGTATTTTATAATATACATGTTTATAATGGAACCTCGGTCAAACATCGAGTTATTGCACCTGTATGCATTGTTTTGCAAATTCAACACCGTCGGCGGGTTGTAAACTATCAACTTGGTAGACGGAATCGATACAGCGCACGGTACTTACGGTACGAAAACTCCAACTCAATCGCTCAGATTAGCCTGTCGGGTGATGTTCACCCTAATCCAGGCCCTGATAATGATGATATTAATCAAAATAACAAATGTTTTGAGGTTATTAAACATTGCAAAGGATTGAAAGTTGCTCACAAAAACATCAACAGCCTTTCTGATAAAATTTATCAACTTTGCCTACTGATCCAATACTCCGGTCTACATACTCACCGTGTCTATCGCCTTTCATCCCCGATATAGAAGTTAACATTTCTGGATACACACATTCTCTCACTCATGCACAGACGAGAAAACTTAAGGTTCGTGCCAAATCAACAGGCCGTGTTTAACTGTGGCTTGAAGCGCGAAACTGTAAAAATCTTGTTACTAAACTTTGCAACAAAGCAAAGAAAGATTACTACAGAAGACATAATTGATCCTGTCAGTGAGAGTAAACAAATGTGGGTGGTCCTAATAATCTTATCTCTTCCAATATAAATGTTTTACCTTCATAAATCGAAGTCAACGATAGTACGTTAACTAATTACCTGGAAATTAGCAATGCTTTTAACGATTTTGTTTTGTAAATATTCCTTTTAAATTAGACAGCACACTTGATTGGAATAACATTAATCCTTGTTCTTACTTTGACCCACCTATATCTTCCTTTTCCTTTAATGAGGTTGCAAGCAAGTTTGTTCCTAATAGCTACAGGGCATGGGCTCTGGAACGTCGACTGGTATCAACTGCCATCCTACAAGCTATTGAAGCTGGCGGCCCATGCTATCGCGACTTATTTGACACACACATGTGAATTGTCATTAACAAGTGGATGTTTCCCGCCGATATGAAAGTTGCAAATGTGGTACCAATCCACAAGGGAGGAAAGGAAAGGGCTGTCCATATCTAACTTTATAACTACCTTTCTACTAATAAGTTATTGTTTCCTAACCAATCCGGCTTCCGGAAAACCTATTCTACTACTACTGCACTCACTAATACCTATAACAACTGCCTGGACAGCATGAATGGTGGATGGGCGTCTTACTGTGCAGTTTTTATAGATCTGCGTAAGAGGTTTGACACTGTCAACCATAAAATCCTTTTTGATAAATTGTCAAAGTAGGTGTACACTCATCTGCCAATAGTTGGTTTTCCTCTTATCTTCACAACCGTACGCAAACTGTCAAAATCAAAGGCACCTATTCTGACTTTAATTGGCACACCTCAGCGGCTAAAAAAATAAAGAAATTGACGTGTCTTTTCCTGGCAAACGGATTAAGAAAGTTACTATGCACAAGCACCTTGGTGTTTACACTGACAATAAGCTTGACTGGCATTCACATGTCAGCAAACTTAGCTCCAAACTTGCACATAAGATTCACGTTTTAGCCAGAATAAGACAATTAATTGACTCTCGCACAGCACTCTTATTCTATAATACACTAATTCTCCCACATTTTGACTAACGGCGCCCTCTTGTGGGGTACAAGCAGGCCATGAGAATCATAATTAAAGCACCTTCACGCACTTCAACCAACACACTTCTATCCACACTCAACTTAAGGTGTGTGGCTCAGAGGGTGCGATATCAGGGCGGCTGCCTTACCTTTAAAGTTATCAACAACATTGCTCCTAGTTTACCTAGTTGAGCAAATTTCTAGAGTCTCTGCTTAAATGTTTTAATCATGCATTTAGTTATATTCCTCCTAATTTTTATAATAATTTACCAATTGAGCTCTGGGACTGCAAAATAGAAAAAAAGGATATAAAATTAAGTTAAAACGATATATTTTAAACTCTTAGCCTTTGTTTGGTTGCTTTTTTTTTTATAGATATTCTTATTATTACATTGTTTGATTTTATATTATATTATATTATATTATATTATATTATATTATATTATACTATATTATATTATATTACATTAGACTATATAAATATATTGAAATATGCTATTATGTTATTTAATGTAATGTTGTTATACTTTTAAGACTATGAGGATTGTACGTTTTATATTATGTTATAATGATGTTATATCCACTGTACTGTATTTTAATTTTATTAAGGAGGGCCCCTGAATATCAATTAACTTACTTGGCTAAACTGAAAGGGTTACCCTCTTTAAAAATGGTTGAAATTAAAAAAAAAAAACAAAAAACAAAAAACGACCAATGCGTTGTTGAAACTGGCAATTCAGACTTTCCAAGAGCTAGGATAGTTGAACCAGGGACCAAGGTTTTGTAAAGATCTTCGCAGTTCAGAGCACATACAATGTCTACCAGTTTATTCGACTGAGTGGAATGTTGCCGTATTATTATTATGATTATTATTATTGATAAGAGAATTATAAATACACTGATTAATAATGATTTTATTATTACAAAACTTACGTTCTGTTGGTGTTGTAAAATTCATCGTTGGTGACAGAGGGCCTCGAGATGTCACAGATCCTGTTTTTATCAAGCATGATATACCGATGTTGTAATTTCTGCCCTGAGGGAGATTATTTAATCGATACGATGTGGTTTCTACGTCATCAATCAGCACTTCTTGGTATCCAACTTGAGACGTATCGACGTAGTGAATAGAATAACCTACAACAGGTCCCCCGGTATAATTGAAATCATCCTCAAAATTGTCCCATCTGACAAGTGGGTTAGTTGAGTTGCGGAGGGATAATTCTTCAAAAATAATCTGTGGTGGTTCTGGCAATCTTGGTAACTCTGAATGTGAAAGTATAATGGGTGATTGTAAAAGCACAAACATAATGGCCTATAGTCATCCAGTAATATTAATTATAATGATGATGATATTGATATTGATGATGATGATGATAATAATAATGATATTGACGATGATGATGATGATCATAATGATATTGATAATTATTATTATAAGAAATTAGGATACAAACATAATATGAAAATACTTAATAAGAAAGTTTGAACTACTCAAAAATGAAAACAAAAATTGTAACAATCATGTTATTGTCAACCTGAGAAGTACAAAAAAGAAAAAGAAAAAAAAAAACATAGGCCTACAAGATATTGTGAAATGTACTGTAACTTGGGAAGTTATTTACCTATCTGGCAGTAATCCCCTGCCCATCCCACAGAGCACTTGCCATCGGGACAAATTCCTGTAGTATCGTTACATTCTGATGACGTCAGGCAGTGACATTCTGGTAGAGAATCAAAGTAAAGATCAATTTAGAAATACGACAATTCAATATGTGATTATTTGACAAATATTTCATTTTAGCATTTAAGCATATTTTTGACCGGTTTTAATTATTTGTGACTATTATAGTCCGATATTATTATCCGACCCTGAATCACATCTTTTTACAGACTAAAAAATGTCTACAATTGTTGCTTTTTCTTTTATGCCTTGTCTAACCCTTTTGAGTTAATGTGTGTTGAGTAAAATAAAACACAAATGATATCTTGATTATGGATTAACTTACCGAAGATTTGTCGATTAGGGTTGCATTCTACACTCACGTCATAGTAGTGACGACAGTTATATGAAATGGAATGTCCACTACAATCACTAAGCGTCGGTTCCCAGCCTGAACACTGTGCGCCACCAAAGCAATTTTCACTCTGTGATTGGCCGTAGCGTGCTTCAGTGTAGCCATTAGATGATCCATATGAAAGAACGCCATCAACGAATCCCAGCTGTCTGCAAGTGACCTTTGCCTCTGAAGCTGTCCAGGAAGACTTTACGATCGGAATCCAGTTGTATCCACTCCATAACTCCACACGTCCTTTGTTAGCTGAACTGCCACCAACGAGCCGAATTAATGATGTGATCTCATGGTCTAATTTTGATAAATATTATTTAAATGAAAAATATCTGTCAGAAACAGTATTATTCTCCTAAAGCCTGTTTTCCACTAGGCGAATTTATTCTCGCGAATCCAAAGCGTTCACATTCCTATCGGAGTTTTTGCGAAGCGAAAAAATGCGCAATCAATCAGAGCTCAGGAAGCGAACCTCCGCCTTGGTTCGCGCGAACAAATTCACCTAGTAGAAAACCAGATTTCGACGATTGAAGCAACTGAATCGAAACGTCAAAACATTCTTAACGACAATAGTTGGTTTCAGAACTATCTGCGTGATGTACCACAGTCATTTAAAGAATATCGGATAATAAAGAACTACTTCAATATTGTAAAGAAGAATGTGCTGCAATTCCGGTCATACCGTTCAAGTAAATATTATTGGCTTTAGCAAAGATGAAGTCAACAGGATTACTATAGGTTAGATTTAATTGATTAATATTCCCAGAAATTTTTTTAACAGTAACTTGTTCTATTATTGGAAGAGTTAAAATCATGTTCATACTTAATTGGATATTGTTTAAAGAAATTATGAGGCTTGTCGGATTAAATGATCTTCCATCTGAATGGTAGTCTGCTAACGCATCCAAATAACTAACAGAACGGATAGTTCAAACAACTTCAGATCGTCAGCAAATAACATATTTAATAGAGTATTGGGGCTTTAAGTTAAACGAAATATCATAATTAAACTGAGAGGGGGACACCGGATGTGAGAGGCAGCCGCTCTGATATACAACCGTTATAAGCCACTCTGCTTTCTAAGGAACCGAGGCTCTAGTAGGCCCCTGTCTCCCGGACATGTTGGACCCTCTGTTAGCAAATTTATGTACAATAGTTACCACTGGCAAGTGTGTTTAATTGTAGATTATTTATTTATTTCCTTTAGGTCTATTTTAATACCTTATAAAAAAAAAAAAATGCTTATATAATACATTTTATCTGATAGGCCTATTTAATTAAATTTTTGCTGATATCAGAAATGCTAATCAATTTTGACTTACAGAATAAGACAAAAAAATAAAGATTGAACTACAATAAGCTAATATAAATTATAAGAACACATTGGAGGGGGAGCCATTGTGAATTTTAATTGACTTTCGGCTAACTGAGTTTCGGCAATATAAACTGGGTTTCGAAAAAAAAAAACTGGGATTCATGGTTGTTGAGTAGTCAAACTGGGTTTCGGCCAAGTGGACTCGGCAATCTGGAATTCGGCAAACTAGGTTTTGACAATCTAGCCTAGATCCTAGATAACGGTTCGTATCAATTTAAGGATGCTACCTGTGATGCCTAACTTACTGATCTTGAAAAACCAGAAGATCATGACAGACTTTGAGTCTGCAATCACTTAATAAGCAACCTATAGCATCGTGGCAAAATTAGTCTGATATGATCTTCTAGGAACAAAACCATGTTGGGCATTACAGATAGCAAGGGATATGTGCTTAACAATGTGTTAATATTTTCACACATTTTTGAGACCGTAGCAAAGAAATTGGGGGAAAGTTTTCGCAGAGGACCTAGAAACACCATTATGAATAGGGCAGATTCTTGCGGTTTTCCAGAGTGTAGGACAACAACCTGAATCAGTGGATTTTTTTAAAAATAGAGGACAATGGGATGGAAAGTGAAGTGGCAACATATTAATAGCCTTATATATAATGTCACTACCAGAACTTATGAGGTTGGATATTCTTATAAAGATGATGTATCTATGATGATTTAATTACTAGGGCGGATGCAGCTGGGGGCACAGACTGTGTGATTGCACCCACCTAAGTTGTTTTGAACTGCTGATATGACATAAGAGTAAGATTTTTAAGGTATGAGAGTGCAATTTCCGGGCACCTAGAGGTCCATATTCTCAAAATGTTCTCACCTCAGCCCAAACCATGGTGGGTCCAAGGTGCTGTGGACTCTTACGCACCTGTTACCATCAAATCCTGCATCTGCCCCAGAATTACAAAGCAAGCAGAGAAATTTAAAAAAAAAACAAAAACAAAAACAAAACAACAACATTGAAGAAACTAACGGTGCACCAAGCAGATGACGCCTACATCTTCGCCATGTCCACAATCATGATTTCGCCAACCATTATGACTGCATTCAGCAATACGAGACTCCACTCCTGTACACTGAAGGTTATCCAGATTGATATGGCCAGTTCCTTCACCAAACGTGCTTACTGGATTGTTTTGATAAGGCCCATCGTAGCCAAGTTGACGACACACAACCGTTGCGTCTTCAATTCCAAATCCATCATCGCATACCGTTCCCCATGATCCACCATAAAATATTTCAAGACGCCCCTCACCTTCCCGTTGACCGTTACTAAGTCGAATATTGCCATTCTTAGATGAATAATGTTGCTGAACAGGGACTTGCCAGCTACGCCCTATCAATATTACGTTATAGAACGTTATATAGTAACGTTACAGTTTGGTGAAAAAACGTTATTTTGTAGAACCATATGTACGTACTTATAACCTAATATCACAACCTCAAACATTTGAACGTTCTTTCAACGTTGTATAAACGTTATTTGTGACATACCTAACCACAACGTTCGCGACCGTTATAAGAACGTTGTGAGTTTGCTGGGTATCATGACAATGATACATATTGGTAATAACAATAATAATATTAAAATTGTTATAAATGTGGTATTTATATTGAAATTCTAAATAATATTATTCTCATTAAATTATTTTGGCATTTGTATAAATATAATAATAGGCCTAATGTCTATCCACGCTATCAAATTTTCTTTGAAAAAAAAAACAAAAAAAAAAAACCAAAAAAAAAACTGTAGTATGCCCGTATAGGACTAGTCTTGATGTTCCTAAATAATTTAGACATGATGACATCACTTGTCACATTTTTTTGTCAAATACATCACCGCATACCGTTCCCCATGATCCACCATAAAGTATCTCAAGACGCCCCTCACCTTCCTGTTGACAGTTACTGAGGCGAATATTGGCATTCTCTGATGAATAATGTTGTTGAAATGGGACTTATGATAATATTAAAATTGTTAAAATTACAATGATAAAATTGAAATTGTTAAAAATGTGGTATTTATATTGACATTTTAAATAATATTATTCGGACTAAATTATTATTTTGGCATTTGTATTAATATAATATATATAAGAATGTTTGTTACGATTTACCGAACAAATCTGGAAGAAATATATCGTGGAACCATCCTTTTAAGCCCAATTGTCGTTAAGAGCATTTTACACTAACATGAATCTACAAAATATTGAGCTGAATTTGTAAATAAAGTTGTGTTAGAATAGTATAGTGAAAATATGCTGGCACTAATAATCAGGCAATTCAAGAATCGTTAGAAATTATAGGCTAGGTGAGATTAACTTTAGTATAGAAATACAATGGCAGTAGAAAAATTAAATTAAACTTTAGAGGCACGTCTCTATGAATAAGCCACTATAAATTGATGAAGTTTGGAATAAAAAAATTTCAATTTAAGGTAAATGTCCGAAATTTGTGGTGGTTTTATGTAAAAAGTCAGTAAATTTTAACGACTTGTTTAGCTCCTATTTGAATTATTATGGTCTATTGCAATACCTTCCAATGAGAGACCAGCTGAATTGAAATGCTGGGCTACAGGTTACATTTATTTACGCAGGATATACAAGCAGATGTATTTTTTTTAATTTAATATTTAATTTAATATTTTTTTTAATTAATTAGGTCATTTTTCAGTAAAAATTATTAACTTGAGCATAGAAATTATTGAATAAAAATATGTGTACCCTGATTTTCATTCTGGATGATAATAAAAATAATAATTATAAAGACACTTCCAGGGAATCCACGTGTGTTCTTCAAATTATATATCAGTTGTTCAAACAAAAAAATTATGTCAAGGCATGTAGACAATAGAACACTGTATTTATTTTCGAAAGAAATGTTGGGCCTGTCCTGTGACATT
>NW_022711579.1:778301-794571 GCF_011630105.1 Anneissia japonica
CAGGTCTGGGACCTTTTGGCCCTCAAATGCACACCCGAATTTGTATCGTCACCTACACTCCATAATTTCTTCCTTGTAATTTGGTTAAGTTTTCACGAAAGTTTCATTCATATCAGTTGATTAGTTTCTTATCTAGGACGTTTGCTGTAAAATCCCTTTAAATGGCCCTCACATCAACACCCTACTCAGGACCGTCACCACAACTGAAGCCTGGTTTCCTGTCGACGTGAGAAGGCATATTTACTTACGACTACGTCGTTTTATCGTAACAAAATGCGATTTGGCAGGAAACACATTGCGATTTGTGCGTTGTGAAATCGACGTAACGTAAGGTTAAATCGTCGCAAAACAGTGTTGGTCAGGAAACCGACATATTAAATTTTCATGCGATAGGCCTACGTCGATTTTCAAACTTGCAGAAAACCTGCCGCAACGCAACGTACGCAACGCAACGTAAGGAAATGCTCTTCCAGCAATTTTGTATCCCCCTCTTTATGGAAAGTTGAACTTGCACTTCTTATGTGACGCAACGTAACAAAATGGATACGGTTCCCACTTGCCGCTACCTCGTAAACGCAATGATTTTCGCGGGAAGCTTTCAAAAACCGTTATGAAATTATCATTTGTCGTAGGGTAACCAATGTATTGTAGGGACTGGGTTGTGTTCAGAGGGTATTACTTTTCGCAGGCCTGGCTGGGTTAGCCCTGTACAAATAGTGCTTTAAATTTAATTGATTTTTCTTTTTAGCTTAACTGTAATTATAGGCCTCCCCTGAGGAAAAAATAAAAAAATCATTATAAATCAACAATTATATATAGATTAGGCCTAGGCCCGAGTAATATATATATACAGTTTACACTTACTTAATTATTAATATAAACATTATCTAAATACTGCGCCAGGCCTCATTTTACTGGGTAATGTTTTAGTTTATTAATTTGGCATATCAAATTAAATATTTACAAATTGTATGACATTTTCATGTTTGTAAATCTAGGATTTGAATTTTGTTTATGCAGATCTGTATAACAAGTAGGTATAATATTTTCCATAACATGATTAAATATTGTACATTTAAACAACCAAAATAAAAAGATAAAATTAGTGCTAGTCTCAGAAAAATATTTAAATCAATGTAATACGGTTTCAGGGGTGGCGCCAGGATTTGCACGACGGGGGCAGCGGGGATGGGTCCAATGTCTCTAGCGTGTGACCGATACATTGTTTTTCTCCCCGACGATTTGTGGTTTTTTCTCCCCAACGGGAGGGGCGGTATATCTCCTCAACGGGGCCCTATTCCCGCCCCACTCTGGGCGTCACCCCTAAAAAACGTTTGGGCAAGATTGCATATAAATATTAATGTTTACAGTCTTATATAGATAGGCATATGCCATGCAGTAGAAAAGCATCGTCACAGCGGCTCTATCGAGACCAGCTGGGCTGTGATATGATAGGCTATGAAAACAATAATAGTAATAAGTAGCAGCAACATCATTGATAACAGCAGCCAATAATAAGTATTAGCCTATTATTATTATTTAAGTGGTGATGGCTAGGGCGATGGCGACGGTGTAAGATGACAGATTATAACGCATCGCCGAAATGTAAACCCGAAGCACTAACTATATATCCATCAGTTAGAGCATGTGCAAATTAGCTTTTTTCCTTGCGTTGCGGCGCTTACGTTTTGAAAAGTAATTCAACTTTTCGCAAACAACGCAAAGACGATCCTCAAACAACGCAAAAGTTGAGTAGCGTCGATGCTGCGTTGCGTTGCCAAGTTTGCGTCGTCGGTTCCCGCTTGGAAGCCGCAAAACCATCGCGTTGCGTCACTTTGCGTCGATATGTTGAGTTTGCGTCGTTGCGTTGCGTCCTATTGGCCGGGGAACCAAGCTTTAGGGCTGAAGTTTACCACCAATCCAATTTCCCGCATAGCAATATTTTTTTGTCCTAAATCTTCTTCTCAAAGTAAATGGGTGACAAGCACTTCGAGGCCGTGGCCTATTATTGCAGTTTCCCAGAATTAAAATTTGGTGGTACTGTATAAGAAACACGAATGTTCAGGGAAATCTTCGAAGCATTATTTGTGAAACAAAATACATATTTACGAACTTCAAATAGGCATACTTGCATTGTATTAATGTAACTTCTTTGCAATCCATGGTATTAATGCTAGACCTTTTGCTAACATTTTCAGTATCCGCTCATAAAAAGATAGCCTGGTCTATTCGAGCGAAAATCCTGGGTACCAAGTACAGGATTAGTAGAGGACAGAAAGCAGCCAATCATAAAAACTAAAAATTACGTCATTTTTATCGCAAGAAATATTCAACTCAACGTAACAGTCGCAAGCGCTCGTTTTGAACTCTGGATTGAGTTCAACGTCGTAAGTTTAACTTTCGTAAGCAGCTGAAAATTGCTTGTTTATCTGGGGCCTAACACGATCAACGCAAACGTCGTTGACGTCGGCATTATTTCAACTTTGCGTAGAGTCGTAAGAATCGTAAAAAACGTATGAATCGTTAGAAATTTTGACTTTAATTGTCGACAGGAAACCAAGCTTTAATCATTTCTTCATTGGGTTATACCAACACTCCCTGTAATTTTCAGTTATGCCTATGCAGCCGTTCTTGAGATATGTCGTACACATACAAACCTCACGGAAACACCAAAACGTGACACACACACACACACACACCCACACCCACTAAGCTAGACACGTCACCTTTTCCTGGTAAGGCAAACTTTCCCGGCGTGCTTTTTTCATAGATAAACAAACACCACTGCTTTGCACATGCATGCCTTGCCCAAGCCAGGGCTACAAGAGCCGCATTGTTAGCATTGTATAATACTTAAATAAATTATAAGGTACCTCTGCAAATGAATTATTCTTAGTTATTTTTTTTCTTATTTTAATTTATTTCTTCCGAAAGTGCACTTTCTATTACATATAATTCCACTGTCTTAGTTAGGACTACGCCTAGTCTTATGCCTCATCGTCCCCCGCTACACAGTACATCAGGAGCCCCTCCCCCCATACAGTACAGACGTTTGCTAGGTAACAACGTGATTGCACCTTCCTTCCCAGGTGTTCATGTAACATTGACATAATTGTTAGCTAACCAGTTGTGTGTATTTCTTTGTGAAAATGAGTACCGCGGGGTACTCATTTTCACAAAGCATTTGCATCCCCTCTTGGAAAGAGGGATTCGAAATAATTGTCTCCATCTCTTCGCTAATTAAATTAATCACCGTAATTTAGCTTACACTTATGAATTTAGGGAGCACTCAAAATGTGAAATAATCATTTCACAACCCGACAAACTCCGAACTTTATTCATTCATTAGGCCTATATAATAGTTTCATATTGCTGTACTATATACTCCAACATCACTGGCGCATGGTAACAACCAATTGACTGCAGACCATTTCCGGTCACACATTACTCTCCATAACACAGCACCCCCTAGTTCCGTCACCTCTGGATATTATAAACAATACATAGCCAGTTCGTTCGTTCCTAGGTAAGATAATACCTAGGATATTTATTAAGCATATAGGCCATTGGCATAAACGAAAATCATAAAATAATCAGCTTCTATGTGTAAGTATGCTATCAAAATAATGGTTTCTATTTTTGTATGCAAGATAAGTGAACTTGACAAGGTTATAATATATATTTTGATTTTTTGAGGACATTAATAAAGTAAATTTTTTCTATTGAAGGAAAGTTAACATAATATGGTGGTAAATATTTTTTTCTTAATTTTTCATAAAAGGGATATTTTTTTTTTTTTTTTTTTTTTTTGGGGGGTTTCGCCCACTTTACAGTTTATTAATAGAATTCTACCTCTGTCTCTTATACACATCTATCTAAAAATTGTGAATGAGGCAACAACTAACATATAATTAATTAAAAAGTAATCTTGACCTTTTAAATGGTCAACTACAATAAGTGAACGTAAAGTAATAACAACATTTGGGAGGTCCAGTTTATGCAAGAAAAATTTAAATTGATAAAAGGGATATTGTAAAATAAAATGGAACTCATTTTCAACCAAATCATAATTACATAGTTTACATACTCGTTCGTTTTTTTTTTTTTTGGCCCATCTTCCTCTTTCAACCTCAAGGTCAAGAACACCTAATCTCAACTTTGTCATAATTGTTTTCATTTTTAAATTCTTAATATAAAGATGGAAACTTTCTAAATAAATGTCACTTTTGAATACACAATAATATTTAAGTCTTGAAAATGATTTTATATTCTCAAGAAAATTTTGCCGTTCAATGTCCTTAATACGTAACTTAAAGTCATTAATGAAACTTCTCTGATCATCTACATTTTGTGCAATCCACACATAACCAAAGCCCATAGAAAAAAGTAAATTTTTAACTTGCATAGCCCAACAATTCTCATTTCGTTCTATTTTTCTAATCTGTAAATCATAACATTTCACTAAGTAGCTGCTCTGATCAGTGTGGATAATGTATATCCAAAATCGAATTATATTAAGTAGACATGTAATAGATATGGAAAACCGTCCCATTTCTGATAGAATCGATATGTTGGGCGCGTTATTCCCTACACTTAAAACGTATCTAGAACACTTTCTATGGACACGTTCAATCATTTTAATTAAGCCCCAAATTTCTGATCCATACCCGAGAATCGGAAGTATTTTTGAGTCGAATGTGATTACATTCGTTGGCAGGTAGATGATTAAAATTTCGATTGATTATGGATTTCATTGAAAAGAAAGCTTTTTTTTGCTTGTATACAATTTTTGTCCTTAGCATTTTTCCAAAGACCATTAGCACTGAATAAAACACCTAGGTATTTAAATGAATTAACAATTTCTATAACGTTTCCTTTGTAATACCATTTTTCTATTTTCCGTTTCTTGCCACCACTTTTAGGCAGTTAACATGGTGTTGTCGTCCCGTTACCCAAATTAATGAACAAGCTGATGAATAGGCTCTATAAAACTAATTATAGATGATTGTAGACAATTAAATGCTTCATTCAATCGAAGTAAAAACAAAACTCACTTTGAGATGGAGAAACAACAACTGCTAAAAATAAGAATACAAATTTGGCATACCAATCTGCGGATTGCATAATGAAACGTAGATCAATACTTTGCTGGTATGAGTCCACAGCCGATTACTGCTCTTTGTTTGATAAGAACATTTACTTTCACATGCTTTAATGTCTCCTTAAAATTACCGACGATTTGAATACAATACAATGGTCATTACCATGATATACCTTATTTTTTGCATGACCTTATGAGAGTAATAGTTCATAATAATCAAAATTGTATCTTAATAATATCCTGTGTAGCACGACACCGGTAGCTAATGGTGCTCAAATTAGGTTCAAACTGGAAGCAATATAATATATTTATGATTAGGCTTATATTAAACAGGTTTGCTACAATAACACCAAATCAGTTTATCAGTTTATGCAGACTTCCAGGCACTTCAAGAATTTTCGAATGCAAACAGGTACACTTGCCTTGACACTTAATCTTCTTTATACCCTGGATTAAAAATTAATAGACTTTCGGTACCGTTATGTTATGCAAGTCTGCACGTCCTCGCATATTTCTAGAATCAGATTCATGTCAGCTAATATTCCTATGAATTGATATTTTCTTACCCGACTTTTCTCAGGAAACAGAAACTTTTTAAAAAGGTTAAAAATGAGTACCATAGATCGTTTGATAATGTCAGTTACTATACTTTAGGAAAGAGAAGAAACTTTTTTTTTTGTAAAAAAGGTAAAACAAATAAACGCACAGCCGAATATATTTAAAATATCGATCTCAATTACACTGCCGAAATTGCAGAGGAATTAACTAAATTAATTAAATTAATTAAGAATTAAATTAAGAAGAATTAATTAATTCGGATTATTGATGTACGTGTACACGATTCACTCTCGCAGAGGCAGGAATGCCCTCATGACATTCCCCGACACCATTGCCAGAGACACTGCACTCAGCCTCGAGGACCTCAATGAGCAATGAGCGACAGAATAATTTCAAAGACGGCAGACTGTAGACTAGACTGGGTTCCAGTCCCTAATCTTTGTCTTAATCAGTTGAAATGCTTAAGAATAAATCGATTTTGGCACAAATGGCGTTCCATATTACTTATTTGCATGGCGTTCCATAGTATACTTTTTCTGGGATTTTTCTAATTCTCATCAAAAAAGTTTCTCAACATAAACTGACGCTGGTGGCGCTTTCCGAAATGCGCTAATGTACTACGAAAATCCATAAATTAGACTTGTGGCAAGTCTAACTGTAGACTTGCCAGAAGTCTCATATTTTTAATTATTTTTCTCATTCTGGACAGCGCCACCAACGAGAAAGTTAATTTACAGACAGGAACTCGAAAAAAAAAATCGAGTGTGGGACACCAATCAAATCAGGTATGGCTCGCGCTAAGTGCAATAACAACTGAGTAACCCAAAATTAGGGCCTGAAACCCAGGCTAGGCAGACCGTTGTCAGCACCATCTCAGAGCTGCGGCCTGCAATTTCTTTTTCGTAGGTAAGTTTGGTAAAATTTAATAAATTATTCATAACTCTTCTTATAGGCCTAGATCACATTTTGCACATGCGCTACTTTTAAATCTGTGTATGCCCATGCTCAGCCTGATATCAGCTGCTCTGTCCGTTATCGCAATAGGACCTAGTTTTCAGCCCTTGTATGTGCCTTTTATTTAAATCAATGCAAAAGTAAAACTGGTGATTGAATTGACTCAGTTGATTCTGAATTTTAATACATTAGCCTAAATTTACTATCCGGAACACAAAACTACGTGATGATAAACATCAGACAGAAAGATGTGGAAGGGTTTAGAAGAAGGGTAGGCCTATACCGTATGTTCAACCAGGGAACAGTGAAAACTGTTCCCTGGTTCAACAGTGGACTGAGGAACCTCCACTGTCTGGGCTTCGCTCGATGCTAATACGAATAATGATAGATAATAGTGGCGGATCTAGGGGGCGTGAATAGGGTGGTTAGCCACATGTTACGTGTTGGTACTTTAACATTGAACGATTGCCCCGGCCGAAAAATAGAAATAGAATATGGGACACCAATTCACCTTGTTTTTTCAAATGTTTTTATGTGACTTGTTAATTGTTCTGTTTATCCAGGGAACAGTTAATCCCACTTTTTTTTAAATAATCATTTTAATGTATTATTATTATTTATTATTATTTGTTTTTTATGTTTTCAATTGTATTTTGATGTTTGTATACTGTTTATTCCTGACAGCTCCAAATACTGATGTTTTTGAATGTGAATGAATTGTAAATTGATACTCCAATCTTCGTAGTAAATCACAAAAAAACCCCCCAAAAAACAAAGATACTAGCTAGCTGGATATAAACATACATTGTGCATTTCGCTTGTGTCCTTGAGCAAGACACTTTATCTGCATTGCTTCTCTCCACCCAGTAGTATAAATGGGTGCCTGGTGGGGTTGCTTGCTACTGCGCTGATCACCAGCGCCAACACTTAAGACCAGGCTATAATTGAGATAGGTGCCACTTTGGAGAGGTAGAAATTCTCATATGGTTTTTCTAGACCAGTTTTTTATTTGGAATCAGAATATGTGAGGTAAAAGGGGTGTAACCTGAGAACTTTCGCGTGAGGGCGCTTTTTTCAAAATGGCCGTCAAAATCAAATAAACTACATAAATATGGGTAAAATAGGCACAGAAGTGGTAGGTTTGACCAAATTTTGAATATGTAACGATAGGAGTAAAGTATAACTAGCAAAAGTTATTAATGTGAAGATTCGAGAGGCAATTGAGGGCGCTTTTTAAAATGGCCGCCAAAAACGTTGCCAGTCGAAGACAATCGCACTTCAACTTTCCGGACGCTGCCGTCGTCACTTGGAAAGGTGTTAGTAATAACACCCAGTGGCCATTGATTTTTTTGTGCATTCTTTTCTTGCAGTAGAACCACGTCGCCTACCAGGAAATCTCGACATTTTCTTTTCCATATCTGCCTCTGTTGCAGCGTCTGCAGATAGTGTACTCTCCATTGTTTCCAAAAACGATCCGCCAATATTTGCACTGCCTTCCATTGTGCTTGGTACATATTAGGGAAATTATCTGTAATTACGGTTTCGATGCTACCATGCTTTTGGGTAAGTAACAGTGCTGGACTTAGATAGCCTATCTCCTCAGCATCTGTAGTCAATGGTACCAATGGTCTTGCATTAACTATTGCTACGACTTCGGCCATGAAAGTGACCAGTGTTTCATGTGTCAAGGCTTGATACTTATGTTTAATTAATATGCCATCTAGAATTCTTCTTGTTACTCCGATCATCCTCTCCCATGATCCTCCCATGTGAGAGGCATGTGGAGGATTTAAATGCCACTTGGCATTGTTCTTAAGCAAATACGTTTGGACTGTATCATCTCCAATTGCACCAATGAAATTAGACCCCTGATCAGATCTAAATACTTTAACTGCTCCTCTGATGGCTATTAGTCTCTTCATCGCATTTATAAATGAAGAACTACTCATCGTCTCAATTACTTCAATGTGGATGGCTCTTGAGGTAAGGCACGAAAACATCACTGCCCACCGTTTATTTAAAGCTACTCCTCCTCTCTTTCTTCTGGCTGTCACTTCCCACGGCCCGAAACAATCGACCCCTACATTGGTGAAAGGTGGGACACATGTAATCCTATCACTGGGTAAATCAGCCATACGCTGGATACTGAGCTTTCCTCTTAACTTTCTGAAGGTTACGCAATGATGGATGATAGAAGATACCAACTTTTTACACCCAACTACCCAATACCCAGCTTCTCTCACTGCTCCTTCAGTAAACTGTCTGCCCTGGTGATATATATTATGGTGGAAGTGTTTTACTAGTAAAGTTGCAATGTGACACTTACCCTGTACGACAATAGGGTGCTTCATGATAATTGGAAGAGTCGCCTTCCTGAGTCGCCCACTAACACAGATTAACCCATCTTCATTAAGCATGGGAGCCAGTGATAGTATTGATGAGTCGTTGGGTAGCGGTTTGCTGCTTTTCAGGCTTCTCAGTTCTCATTGATAGAATTTTTCTTGTGCCTGTTTGATTATCGACTTCTCTGCTCTCTGTTTTAGAGCTATATCATTCAGACGGCAATGGTGCCACCCTTTGCAATGATCATCGTTATTTTTGTAGTGGAATGAACAAGCCACATGTATAAGTAGAGTAATGGGCCTAATCAAGCTTTCCCAAGATGAAAACTTGTTGGCTCTTTCCAAAAGGCAAAATTCATGTGCATTTGTCTTCATAACAATCACTTTGTCCTCTTGTCTGAGTTCTTTATCCTGTTGAGGACTTACTAAGGGAAACCATTCTGGGACATCTACGTTGAATACTGAACAATGAGGACCTTTAAGCCATGGACAATCTTTCATGTTTCGTGCAGCTACCTGGCGTGTCCCATGGTCCGCAGGGTTCTTGCTTGTATGAACGTACTTCCATTGATGGGTATCAGAAAATTGCAAGATTTTAAACACCCTGTTTGCTACGTATGTATGAAAACGCCTAGTTGTGTTGTTTAGGTATCCTAAGACTACCTTGCTGTCCGAATGATAGGTCACCTCCTGAGAAGGTATATTGACTTCAGCACAGAATACTTTTGCTATCTCTATAGCCAATACGGCTGCACACAGCTCCAGTCTAGGGATTGTGTCCCGCTTTCGGTGCTAACCTCGACTTACCAAAGACAAGACCTGTGTGTCTCTGTTCACCCTCTTTACTGACCAAGTAGGCTACGGCGGCAACTGCTACTTCCGATGCGTCGCAAAACACATGAAGTCCAACCATTTCACCAAAGGTAAGTGGGTACGCACGTGGTACTGAAACGTTTTGTAGTTCTTTTAAATCATTTTTCCAAGATTTCCATTCTTGAAGGTAACAACCCGCCAACTCTTCATCCCAGTCTGTAGATGAGGTGATCATTTTGCGAAATAGTACCCTTGCTTGAATCATCACGGGAGCCACAAATCCCAAAGGATCAAACACTCCATTGATAGTGGACAACATACCTAGTTTTGTATATGGCTCCTCGCCTAAATCTATGTTAAAGGTAAACATGTCGTCTCTTAAACGCCACTGCACACCCAGTGTCCTTTGCAAAGGTACATCTTCCTCACAAACGTTGAAATCTCTAACACCCTGGACAATTTCCACTGGTGCAAATGCATCCAACACCATTTGTGAATTAGAGGCAATCTTGTGAAGGTTAATCTGTGCTTGCTGCATCAGCACCTGCTTAGTTCGTTTCAGTAATGATATTGCAGACTCTGAGTCCTTACATGAAACAAGGTCATCATCAACGTAAAAATGCCTGTTGACAAACTCTCTAACATCTGGTTCAGAATCCTTTACCACGTCCCTTAGTCCAAAGCATGCGACGGCTGGGGATGGGCTGTTTCCGAAAACATGCTTCCTCATTCTGTACTCTATTAGCGGCTTATCGTAGTCATTATCTGCATACCAGAAAAAACGCAAAAAGTTCCTATGCTTTTCTGCGACTTCAAAGCAATAAAACATGGATTCTACATCCGCAGATACTGCAACAGCTTGTTTCCTAAAGCGCATTAGCACACCAACTAAGTCATTGTTGAAGTCAGGTCCTTTAAGAAGCACCTTGTTTAGTGACAAACCACAAAATGTGGCGGAAGAATCAAAGACTCCCCTTATCTTGTCTTTCTTTTTTGGGTCGTACACACCAAACAACGGTAAAAACCAGCATTCTTCATCATTCTTCAATGGAGGAGCAACTTCTGCATGCCCTTTATTGATAACTCCATCCATGAAATCAAGCATGTGTTGTGTTTTAAGAGGATTTCTGTCCATGCTTTTCCTGAGTATTTGAGCTCGCGACCATGCTTGCTCTCTATTATTTGGGAGACGTTCTCTTGGCTTCTTGAAAGGCAGCGGTGCTGTCCACTTGCCATCCCGAAGTCCGCCTTCCTTTTCCATGATTTCAAGAAACTTTCTTTCTTCAACTGATAGACTGAGGAAATCATCTTTGTCATCAAATAATGTATGGATTTGAAATGTATTCGGACACGGTTGTAAAGTTGTGGGCCTACCAGTTATGAGTACCTGTGTGCGAAGTGTAGAGATAGTTTTTGGCCTATGAACTCCATTAAGACAAACTTCTCCAACAACTACCCATCCCAGATCCAGCCTCTGAGCCCCTGGTGCATTGTTGGGCCCATTGCGTGTCTCTCTAACCTTATGTACTTGCGGGACATCACGTCCTAACAACAGCAGCACATTACTACTCTTATTCAAAGGTGGGATCTGTCCTGCTATCGACTTCAAGTGAGGAAAGGCCATCGCTACCTCTGGTGTAGCAATCTCCGACATATTTCCTGGGATTTCCGCACATTCTAGCAAGCTTGGTGCTTCTATCTTGGTCGCCCCATCAAGAGATTCCACAATAAGACCACTCAGATTTCTTCCCTTGGTTTCTCTTTCCCCATTACATGTCTTCATGGTGTAGTTTGACAATTCTCCAGAAACTCCCAACATATCAAAGATTCTGGTATCTGCTAATGATTTGTTGCTCTGGCTCTCTTGTTAGGATTCTTTGCCATGTACACAGTGGCCAAACATATTTTCGCACATGAACGTCCTACTCCATCTCTGCATATTTCCATACAGTTGCTGGTCACAGGTTTTGTAGTAGCAGTGGTATTTGCTTGTGCTGGATTTGAGTTGTCTGTTGTTCACGGTTATGGATATGCATCACTCCTAGGTGTCGGGGGCTACTGCAAACTTCACACTTGATCTCGGCTTTACACTCCCTTGCGAAATGAGTCGTAGATGCCAGACATCTGAAACACACCTTGTGCTTCTTTATAAACTGCTTTCTTTCAGCATCGGACTTTGATAAGAATGTTCTGCATTTTATAAACGGATGCGATCCTTGATGGATGGGGCACATGAAGACAACTTCTCCATTGACACCGCTTTCTACAGTAGTTTGCCTTACGGTGACCGTCGTACGTTTAAGCTTCACTTCCATTCTCGGAGTTTCCATTCCTGTGGCTGTCCTTCCTACAGCTCCAAAAATTGGGTCATTGACCTTCTTAGCTTCCTTTTGCACAAATTTTACAAAGTCCCTGAATAGGACAGGCTTCTTGTTTTCCTTTAGGTTCAATGCTATATTCCGCCATCTGTCATGTAGGTAGACTGGTAGTTTGAACATTAACCTCTTCAAGTGTTCGGGATACTCCAAAATTTTGCTTGCAATTACATGCTCTGCCGCATTCATGCATTCTACTAGGAATAAGGCATATTCATCTAGAGCCTTTGGTTCTCCTGGCCTAATAGTAGGCCATTCTAATGCTTTCTTTATGTAAGTGCTTGCGATGACTTCGTTGTCACCATATCTGTCTGAAAGTTGATCCATAGCCGCTTGATAGGCTTTTTCACTGGGAAGATGACTGAAACCACAAACAACCTTGTTGGCCTCCCCCGTAGTTAGTTCCTCCAAATATGTCATCCTCTCTTCACTAGTATCAGTGTTTGATACTATTCTACTTTTGAATTGCCTGATAAATTTAGGAAAATCGATGGGGTTTCCAGAAAATCGTTTAACTTCATGTTTTGGCTTCTTCATATTTTTCACGATCTCACTTAATTCTATGCAAGTTTCATTGGATGATGGATTAATCTGCTTTTTGACATACTCCATTGGTGAGGGATTAATTCCTCCGCAATCAGCTACTGAACATTCTGGTGTGACATCCAATGCTGGCATTGGTGTTGGTATTATATTATTGCTGTTAGGCAATGCCATTACGTACTCAGACACTCTCTTCGCAGGCCCTTCTGCTGGCAGGCTACGTAACTCAGTTCCACTATGACTTTTAATCTCGTCGTCAAGCACTGATGCCCTAGCCTCGGCTGCTGCCAGGGATTCCTCTCGCTGTAGGCGTTCCAATTCCAATTGCGCTTTTAACGCCTCTATTTTTGCTTCTGCCTTTTTCTTTGCAAAAGCTGTCCGTGCAGCTTCCATCGCTGCATCAGCACGAGCTTGTGCCGCTGTCAGTTCAAGTTGACTCAGTTTACTAGTTGTGCTCGACATCTTCCGTAGTAGATCTCGTATACAGCTTTTTACTTTAGAGGACGCAAATGACTAACTCAAAATTGCTCCTCTAGTATAACCCTTTTATTGCTTGTTCACAAACCCTGTTTGATCACTCGCATTTGTTTGCGTGGCAACTGTAAATAACAATAAAATTACATACTGTATCATCATGTCATTAATCATTTGCATAACTATCATAATAGAGCATAATTACATTCGTATGTGAATTACCATACAAGACATGAAAACGTCATATAGTGCTGGATTATTATAATTGTACTATAACATTAACGATTGAACTTGTGAGATATGATAAGACTTACAAAGCTGTGAGCCACGATAACTACTGTACTATAGTTTAGTGAATTCAGCATTATCTTCACCTAGAGTATGAATAAATACATAAGACGTTCTAATATAAAGTCAAAGATAACAACTAAAAACTAAACATGTTATTCTAAGGATACATCAGGGATCATATTCATGTTAGCCAAATGATGGCGACCCTCAACACATAATATTCAAGACGAACCCCGTTGCCATAGCAACGACAATCCGACGAACGTAGGGTCCCTGGAACATCTACATGCCGCGAACATGCGGTCTTACCATTATTTATCAGTAGAATCAAAATAATAAACTATTTATTCAACTATCAATCAATCTATGATCCCAAAACCACTTTACGTTAATTTCTATATTCCTGGGATCCATCTTGAATATAAACTACAAGTTTTATGATACAATATTGTGATCATTATTTCAATAAAAGTAACTGGTTTCCATGATTCATTATATGTGAAATGATACAGCGTAGGCCCTATGTCTTGCTAGCACTCCATTGCCGAACTAGGGGAAAGTAAATATCTAATTTCTAAGGAAATACACTATGTTATATGGAACAAGGCTTATATGTCTGTGATCACAATTATTAATTAATTGAACTGGCTTAGGTATGCATAAAAATAACTATTCAAATATGTGAATCTTACCATAAAACAACATGAACCGAACTTGACTGCCAAGAATAGTATGTGTCTCTCTGCGCAGTGCCAGAGGAGCGCGTAAACTACAACGAAAACAGAAATTCCAAGAAAACTATGGAACGCGCAAGAAGCAGCAAGAACTGCGGACAGCATAATACAAGGTATTCCAGACAACTACCATAATTTTCATGCATGAAGAAGGCAAGGCATCAATTAATTTACTATATATTTTTCCTTTAGTGTTTAACAGTGTAGCCCTATGTTGAGCAATAATCTTCATGTATCGCTTTTATCACTGCAATCTAAAAGTCTTATAGTTATGAACAATTCTTGGACTTCGTTCATTTCATCTGTTCCCTCAACTATTTTTATTGACAGTCATTTACCTCTGCTTATTTTCATTATTTAACGAATAAGTTTGTTAAGTATCTGAAGCTCGAGATTCTGCTAACATGGTGGCAGCAATGATACGTCAGTGATCTTGTCTCTGGAAAACTTCTAACTCCAAGCATCAGTGAGACATATTCTTGTTCTTCAGACAACATTTGTGACAGAACATTTAAAACTCCAAATCTTCTGAAAGTTTCAACAAACTCAGTTTATGATTACAGAGGCTAAGTATTCCTTTACGAAGGAAAGCCGGGTTGTTATCGTCTGTAATATCGATGTCTCGAGAAAGGGAACGAATGATTGCTATGAATTGGTTGTTATTCGTTAAAGCATGCTTTGCATACAGGAAGACTTTTGTGTTGACTTCTTCTTGGCGGTTCTAGGCCAGATTGTAGAACCCCGGGTTGCCGACTGCCAGTTTTTGGAGTTCACTTAGCCAAGACACAGTTTGCTGAATGCCAGTTTGCTGAATCAAAAACTACGAATCCCAGTTTGTTGAGACCCAGTTTGCGCTGAAACCCACTTTGTCGAAAATAAAATAAAAGCGGTAAAACATTAACCACAGCATAACATTCATGTTGGAACACTCTCTTACTATGTATTCGTATAAGAAAAGCGGCTTATTGTAGTTAAATGATTCTTTTTGTTTTAACCTGTAAATAAATTGGCTATCAGCAAGTAAAAGTCAATAGGCCTTGCAGTTAAAACATTTTATTAGCATACCTATGATAAGTACATAAATTTATGAAAAAAAAAATAATGAAGGAAATAAACAAATTAATAATAATCTACAATTATACACACATGCCAATTGTGGCTCCAGAAATTTGTCGACACGGGGTCTGACTCAGGGGCCGACTGGAGCTTTGGTGGTCAGGGACCTGGCACAACAATCCTGATAGGGTTTGCGGAGGGAGTATCTTAGAATTATACGATGCTTATCCTTAATTTCATTTCAATTTATTTCTAATTTTAACTGATAGCCATTTCATGATTTTAGTGAACAACTGGATTTCGACAAACTGGTCGGATACCTTCTTGAATACTATTACTCCACAGCAAGAATGTATCCTTGTCACTGGAAGAGATTTTGTATTAGTTCCGGATCTTCGTAGCAGCCAAGAAAAGCAGACTCGAAATCGTCCTGCATGCAATGCATGCTTGAAGTAATTACAACCAATGCATAAAATATCAACCGTTCCATTCTAGAGACATCGATATTGCAGTAGTTGCTACTGTATTGGCCTATCTTATTTTATGACAACGGAGAGAGGGTCATTCCAGACACAAACACATACCGAAAGTTATTCAATTAAGTGACATTAACTTTCACCAGCGAAAAAATCATCCCTTATTGGATCTCCGTGCTTCTGTAGTCAAAGGCAATTGTTTTGTTGACACTTTCTGTAACTTTAAAGTTTTACATTAGGATAAGTTTGATCGTCGCGAATTCATTTAATTCGAAACGTTCGATTTTCAGCTGTTTTCGCTATTTTTTCGCACATTTCTCTTCATAACTTTACTTCTACTTGTCCGATTTTCGCCATTGTTCTTTTATCCTATTCCAAATTTAATAACAGTTTGAGTAATCTTAATTTTAATCCATAAGTTTGCCAAATCTCGTCGGACTTTTCAATTTTGTAACCGTGGTTTTTCAAATTTGCCCGTGTAAAACCTACGGTTTTAGCAGAAATGTGGTGAACCGCCCGAAGTTTTTTTGTAGTAGCTCCGCTGATATTGGGC
>NW_022711579.1:802813-812445 GCF_011630105.1 Anneissia japonica
TAGAGGTCCATATTCTCAAAATGTTCTCACCTCAGCCCAAACCATGGTGGGTCCAAGGTGCTGTGGACTCTTACGCACCTGTTACCATCAAATCCTGCATCTGCCCCAGAATTACAAAGCAAGCAGAGAAATTTAAAAAAAAAACAAAAACAAAAACAAAACAACAACATTGAAGAAACTAACGGTGCACCAAGCAGATGACGCCTACATCTTCGCCATGTCCACAATTATGATTTCGCCAACCATTATGACTGCATTCAGTAATACGAGACTCCACTCCTGTACACTGAAGGTTATCCAGATTGATATGGCCAGTTCCTTCACCAAACGTGCTTACTGGATTGTTTTGATAAGGCCCATCGTAGCCAAGTTGACGACACACAACCCTTGCGTCTTCAATTCCAAATCCATCATCGCATACCGTTCCCCATGATCCACCATAAAATATCTCAAGACGCCCCTCACCTTTCCGTTGACCGTTACTAAGTCGAATATTGCCATTCTCAGATGAATAATGTTGCTGAACAAGGACTTGCCAGCTACCCCCTATCAATATTACGTTATAGAACGTTATATAGTAACGTTACAGTTTGATGAAAAAACGTTATTTTGTAGAACCATATGTACGTACTTATAACCTAATATCACAACCTCAAACATTTGAACGTTCTTTCAACGTTGTATGAACGTTATTTGTCACATACCTAACCACAACGTTCGCGACCGTTATAAGAACGTTGTGAGTTTGCTGGGTATCATGACAATGATACATTATTGGTAATAACAATAATAATATTAAAATTGTTATAAATGTGGTATTTATATTGAAATTCTAAATAATATTATTCTCATTAAATTATTTTGGCATTTGTATAAATATAATAATAGGCCTAATGTCTACCCACGCTATCAAATTTAAAAAAAAAACAAAAAAAAAAACTGTAGTATGCCCGTATAGGACTAGTCTTGATGTTCCTAAATAATTTAGACATGATGACATCACTTGTCATATTTTTTTGTCAAATACATCATCGCATACCGTTCACCATGATCCACCATAAAGTATCTCAAGACGCCCCTCACCTTCCTGTTGACAGTTACTGAGGCGAATATTGACATTCTCTGATGAATAATGTTGTTAAAATGGGACTTACGATAATATTAAAATTGTTAAAATTACAATGATAAAATTGAAATTGTTAAAAATGTGGTATTTATATTGACATTTTAAATAATATTATTCGGACTAAATTATTATTTTGGCATTTGTATTAATATAATATATATAGGAATGTTTGTTACGATTTAGCGAACAAATCTGGAAGAAATATATCGTGGAACCATCCTTTTAAGCTCAATTGTCTTTAAGAGCATTTTACACTAACATGAATCTACAAAATATTGAGTTGTCACTAAAAAAATCAACACATGGCTGAATTTGTAAATCAAGTTGTGTTAGAATACTATAATGAAAATAATGCTGGCACTAACAATAGTCAGGCAATTCAAGAATCGTTAGAAATTATAGGCTAGGTGAGATTATCTTTAGTATAGAAATACAATGGCAGTAGAAAAATTAAATTAAACTTTAGAGGCACGCCTCTATGAATAAGCCACTATAAATTGATGAAGTTTGGAATAAAAAAATTTCAATTTAAGGTAAATGTCCGAAATTTGTGGTGGTTTTATGTAAAAAGTCAGTAAATTTTAACGACTTGTTTAGCTCCTTGAATTATTATGGTCTATTGCAATACCTTCCAATGAGAGACCAGCTGAATTGAAATGCTGGGCTACAGGTTACATTTATTTACGCAGGATATACAAGCAGATTTAATATTTAATATAAAGCCCATAAAAAAAAGTAAATTTCTAACTTGCATAGCCCAACAATTCTCATTTCGTTCTATTTTTCTAATTTGTAAATCATAACATTTCACTAAGTACCTGCTCTGATCAGTGTGGATAATGTGTATCCAAAATCGAATTATATTAGGTAGACATGTAATAGATATGGAAAACCGTCCCATTTCTGATAGAATCGATATGTTGGGCGCGTTATTCCCTACACTTAAAACGTATCTACAACACTGGCTATGGACACGTTCAATCATTTTAATTAAGCCCCAAATTTCTAATCCATACGTGAGAATCGGAAGTATTTTTTGAGTCGAATGTGATTCCATTCGTTGGCAGGTAGATGATTAAAATTTCGATTGATTATGGATTTCATTGAAAAGAAAGCTTTTCTTTGCTTGTATACAATTTTTGTCCTTAGCATTTTTTTTAGCACTGAATAAAACACCTAGGTATTTAAATGAATTAACAATTTCTATAACGTTTCCTTTGTAATACCATTTTTCTATTTTCCGTTTCTTGCCACCACTTTTAGGCAGTTAACATGGTGTTGTCGTCCCGTTACACAAATTAATGAACAAGCTGATGAATAGGCTTTATAAAACTAATTATAGATGATTGTAGACGATTAAATGCATTCAATCAAAGTAAAAACAAAACTCACTTTGAAATGGAGAAACAACAACTGCTAAAAATAAGAATACAAATTTGGCATACCAATCTGCGGATTGCATAATGAAACGTAGATCAATACTTTGCTGGTATGAGTCCACAGCCGATTATTGCTCTTTGTTTGGTAAGAACATTTACTTTCACATGCTTTAATGACTCCTTAAAATTACCGACGATTTGAATACAATACAATACAATGGTCATTACCATGATATACCTTATTTTTTGCATGACCTTATGAGAGTAATAGTTCATAATAATCAAAATTGTATCTTAATAATATCCTGTGTAGCGCGACACCGGTAGCTAATGGTGCTCAAATTAGGTTCAAACTGGAAGCAATATAATATATTTATGATTAGGCTTATATTTAACAGGTTTGCTACATTAACACCAAATCAGTTTATCAGTTTATGCAGACTTCCAGGCACTTCCAGGCAAGAATTTTCGAATGCAAACAGGTACATTTGCCTTGACACTTAATCTTCTTTATACCCTGGATTAAAATTAATAGTCTTTCGGTACCGTTATGTTATGCAAGTCTGCACGTCCTCGCATATTTCTAGAATCAGATTCATGTCAGCTAATATTCCCATGAATTGATATTTTCTTACCAGACTTTTCTCAGGAAACAGAAACTTTTTAAAAAGGTTAAAAATGAGTACCATAGATCGTTTGATAATGTCAGTTACTATACTTTAGGAAAGAGAAGAAACATTTTTTTTTGTAAAAAAGGTAAGACAAATAAACGCACAACCGAATATATTTAAAATATCGATCTCAATTACACTGCCGAAATTGCAGAGGAATTAACTAAATTAATTAAGAATTAAATTAAGAAGAATTATTTAATTCGGATTATTGATGTACGTGTACACGATTCACTCTCGCAGAGGCAGGAATGCCCTCATGACATTCCCCGACACCATTGCCATAGACACTGCACTCAGCCTCGAGGACCTCAATGAGCAATGAGCGACAGAATAATTTCAAAGACGACAGACTGTAGACTTGCCAGAAGTCTCATATTTTTAATTATTTTTCTCATTCTGGACAGCGCTACCAACGAGAAAGTTAATTTAGAGACAGGAACTCGAAAAAAAAAATCGAGTGTGGGACACCAATTGAATCAGGTATGGCTCGCGCTAAGTGCAATAAAAACTGAGTAACCCAAAATTAGGGCCTGGAACCCAGGCTAGGCAGACCGTTGTCAGCACCATCTCAGAGCTGCGGCCTGCAATTTCTTTTTCGTAGGTAAGTTTGGTAAAATTTAATAAATTATTCATAACTCTTCTTACAGGCCTAGATCACATTTTGCACATGCGCTACTTTTAAATCTGTGTATGCCCATGGTCAGCCTGATATCAGCTGCTCTGTCCGTTATCGCAATAGGACCTAGTTTCCAGCCCTTGTATGTGCCTTTTATTTAAATCAATGCAAAAATAAAACTAGTGATTGAATTGACTCAATTGATTCTGAATTTTAATACATTAGCCTAAATTTACTATCCGGAACACAAAACTACGTGATGATAAACATCAGACAGAAAGATGTGGAAGGGTTTAGAATAAGGGTAGGCTTATACTGTATGTTCAACCAGGGAACAGTGAAAACTGTTCCCTGGTTCAACAGTGGACTGAGGAATCTCCACTGTCTGGGCTTCGCTCGATGCTAATACGAATAATGATAGATAGTAGTGGCGGGTCTAGGGGGCGTGAATAGGGTGGTTAGCCACATTTTACGTGTAGAATAGAATGCTACCCTGTAAAACATACACATTTATATTTTTTAGGTAATTTTCTTTTGCTTAGAGCCGTGTAACAACGATTGATTAAGTGTATTTTGTGTTCTGACAACAAACGCATATCTGGTTCGATTTGTACATTTGTTGGTACTTTAACATTGAACGATTGCCCAGGCTGAAAAATAAACTTTCGCGTGAAGGCGCTTTTTTCAAAATGGCCGCCAAAATCAAATAAACTACATATATATGGGTAAAATAGGCACAGAAGTGGTAGGTTTGACCAACTTTTGAATATGTAACGATAGAAGTAAAGTATAACTAGCTAAAGTTATTAATGTGAAGATTCGAGAGGCAATTGAGGGCGCTTTTTAAAATGGCCGCCAAAATTAAAGAACAACTTAACAGCAGCTTCAATACAATGACAATGACAATGACAGAAATATTTATTTCCTTGAGCATGAAAATTTACGAAAAATATAAATGTCCAACATTTTTAAAGATCAAAGGAAATGGTAAATTCCTGAAGCATAGCTTGTAAATGGAAATCCCAAATTACATAATTATATATTTCTTTTACATATAAGGTTCAAAAATAATTCAAAGGCCTATTTCACTTAAATTAAAGAAGTTTGAAATTTAATGGAAAAATTCTATTTCTTTTCTGTAAATTACATTTTATATTCATTAATAACAACATCTTAATTACTTTTAGTTTCTTTATATTTGTACCCTAAATAAATTTGTTTAATTTATAAAACATGAATGTAATAGGTGCTGTTGACTTTTTAAACCCAAAATAGCATATTTTAGGGTGGTAAGCTAACTCACTTTTGGAAATGTAAGTAAATATGCCCCCTTATATTAGCCCTTTTCTGTTTTGAAGAATGGAAAATATCACCAGAATCCTAAAAAAATTCCTGCTTCCTTACAAATATACGGTTATTTTTCCTTATTTCTGTGTGCTATACAAGGTATTCCAGACAACTACCATAATTTTCATGTATGAAGAAGGCATCAATTAATTTACTACATATTTTTCCTTTAGTGTTTAACAGTGTAGTCCTATGTTGAGCAATAATCTTCATGTATCGCTTTTATCACTGCAATCTAAAAGTCTTCGTATTTATCGTATAGGTATGAACAATTCTTGGACTTCGTTCATTTCATCTGTTCCCTCAACTATTTTTATTGACAGTCATTTACCTCTGCTTATTTTCATTCTTTAACGATTAAGTTTGTTAAGTATCTGAATGCTCGAGATTCTGCTAACATGGTGGCAGCAATGATACGTCAGTGATCTTGTCTCTGGAAAACTTTCTATTGAACATGTTGCTTGCTTGATTTTACACATTTCCCCTTAACTCCAAGCAGCAGTGAGACATATTCTTGTTCTTCAGACAACATTTGTGACAGAACATTTAAAACTCCGAATCTTCTGAAAGTTTCATCAAACTCAGTTTATGATTACAGAAGCTAAGTTTTCCTTTACGAAGGAAAGCCGGGTTGTTATCGTCTGTAATATCGATGTCTCGAGAAAGGGAACGGATGATTGCTATGAATTGGTTGTTATTTGTTAAAGCATGCTTTGCGTACAGGAAGACGTTCGTGTTGACTTCTTCTTGGCGGTTCTAGGCCAGATTGTAGAACCCCGGGTTGCCGACTGCCAGTTCGAGTTCACTTTGCCAAGACACAGTTTGCCGAATGCCAGTTTGCTGAATCAAAAACTACGAATCCCAGTTTGTTGAGACCCAGTTTGCGCTGAAACCCACTTTGTCGAAAATAAAATAAAAGTAAAACATTAACCACAGCATAACATTCATGTTGGAACACTCTCTTACTATGTATTCGTATAAGAAAAGCGGCTTATTGTAGTTAAATGATTCTTTTTGTTTTAATCTGTAAATAAATTGGCTATCAGCAAGTAAAAGTCAATAGGTCTTGCAGTTAAAACATTTTATTAGCATACCTAAAATAATAATGAAGGAAATAAACAAATTAATAATAATCTACAATTATACACACATGCCAATTGTGGCTCCAGAAATTTGTCGACACGGGGTCTGACCCAAGTGGCCGACTAGAGCCTCGGTGGTCAGGGACCTGGCACAACAATCCTGATAGGGTTTGCGGGGGGAGTATCTTAGAATTATACGATGCTTATCCTTAATTTCATTTCAATTTATTTCTAATTTGAACTGATAGCCATCTTTCAAGTGTGTTTTTCTACAGCTTTGTTGTCTTCCAATATTTTTCCCTTTAATTTGTACACAAATGAAGCTCCTTCCTTTCAAATGCACAGCGTGCTGTACTTTAGTAACACTGAGATTCGGACTGGGTTTCGGAATTGGCAAACTGGGATTTCATGATTTCAGTGATGAACTGGATTGGGTATTCTGGGTTTCTGCAAAATGAATTTCTGCAAACTGGGATGGATTTCATGATTTTAGTGAACAACTGGATTTCGACAAACTGGTCGGATACCTTCTTGAATACTATTACTCCACAGCAAGAATGTATCCTTGTCACTGGAAGAGATTTTGTATTAGTTCCGGATCATCGTAGCAGCCAAGAAAAGCAGACTTGAAATCGTCCTGCATGCAATGCATGCTTTAAGTAATTACAACCAATGCATAAAATATCAACCGTTCCATTCTAGAGACATCGATATTGCAGTCGTTGCTACTGTATAGGCCTATCTTATTTTATGACAACGGAGAGAGGGTCATTCCAGACACAAACACATACCGAAAGTTATTCAATTAAGTGACATTAACTTTCACCAGCGAAAAAAATCATCCCTTATTGGATCTCCATGCTTCTGTAGTCAAAGGCAATTGTTTTGTTGACACTTTCTGCAACTTTCAAGTTTTACATTAGGATAAGTTTGATCGTCGCGAATTCATTTTATTCGAAACGTTCGATTTTCAGCTGTTTTCGCTATTTTTTCGCACATTTCTCTTCATAACTTTACTTCTACTTGTCCGATTTTCGCCATTGTTCTTTTATCCTATTCCAAATTTAATAACAGTTTTAGTAATCTTAATTTTAATCCATAAGTTTGTTAAATCTCGTCGGACTTTTCAATTTTGTAACCGTGGTTTTTCAAATTTGCCCGTGTAAAACCTACGGTTTTAGCAGAAATGTGGTGAACCGCCCGAAGTTTTTTTGTAGTAGCTCCGCTGATATTGGGCCGATTTTCGGCATTGTTGTGGCAACATGTAGCTTTATTTATTACCTACAACATATGTAAAATTCAATTTGATTGGTTTATAAATGACGTCGGACTTGTTATTTTTTGTAAGAATCAATCAGTAGCAAGCCAATGCTTTAGAATAGCGACGGTGTTCGACGGTATTGTCGAGCGGAAGGAGCTTAAATTTGGAGTTAAAATTTAGAATGTTATTTTTATTATCCTTAAATATTATTTTGATTTTTAGTTTGTGTATATGTAGGTGAACACATACATATATTTTTTAATGTATTTACATAACAAATATAGTAGTTATGACAGTATATAAATGACGATATTCTGCTAGGCCCACGTATTCCCCTCGACGAAGCTCCGGTTTCAGATATGATACTCAGACAATACCATTTTCAATGGGTCATGCAAGTGCATGGTAGAAGCATCTGTAATAGGCACATTTGTACAATGTTAAAAAAAATGTATACCTACTGAAGTATAATAATAATATTACCTTTTTGTTTATTATAAAGTACTATGAGCTTGCACCTACAACTTTCTCTACATTCCCACAAACTAAATACCCCTATTTTGCAATGGTACAATTCGTATGCTTCAACGACCAGCTATTAAATTCGCTTCGACGCGATAAGGGGATTATCAAACCCTATGCAAAGGCAATTTTGATCAACTGGGTGATCAAATTTATCCTAATGATGTTCTGCCACAAAAGATGTCTGAGGAGCTTGAAGACCGCTGCATGGAGTTAAGAGCACTTGAGCAAATTTAATTGCTAAAGAATGGAAATTAAGCAGACGTAAATGATTTGGTCAATAAAAATAGTATTCACAACAGATGGAATGATCAAATGAAGCAAAAAATGATTGAGACAGTGAGGCCCATGGAAGTCCAAGAACTGCTTACAATAAAGACGAAGACTTTCAGATTGCATTGATATAAGCAATACATGAAGATTTTTGCTCAACATAGGGTTACACAGTAAAGGACAATTATGTAATAAATGAATTAATGCCTTCTTTATACATGAAAATTGAGGTAGTTGTTGTGTGGTCCTCTGGAATACCTTGTGTAGTACACAAAAATAATGAAAAACAACCGTATATTTGAAAGGAAACTGGAATTTTTTTACGATTCTGGTGATATTTTCCATAATTCAAAACAGAAAAGGGCTAATATAAGGGGGCATTTATACTTACATCTCCAAAAGTGAGTTAGCTTACCACCCTAAAATATGTTATTTTGGGTTTAAAAAGTCAACAGCACCTATTACATTCATGTTTTATAAATTAAACAAATTTATTTAGGGCATTGAAGCTGCTGTTAAGTTGTGTTTACATTTTGGTGGCCATTTTAAAAAGTGGCCTCAATTGCCTCCCGATATCTTCACATTAATAACTTTAGCTAGTTATACTTTGCTCCTATCATTACATATTCAAAAGTTGGTCAAACCTACCTCTCCTGTGCTTATTTTACCCATATATATGTAGTTTATTGGATTTTGGTGGCCATTTTGAAAAGCGCTCTCACGCAAAAGTTCTCAGGTTACACCCCTTTTACCTCACATATTCTGATTTCCCATGAAAAAAAAACTGGTCTAGAAAAACCATATGAGAATTTCTACCTCTTCAAGTCGCACCTATCTCAATTATAGCCTGGTCTTAAGCAATACCGGTATGTGTTCTGAGAATTATAGGCAAACGGAATGTTGTTGTGCGATGAGCAAGATAGGCCTACACATATTTTTCTTCTGTGAAACATGTTGTCGAGGAATATTAAGCCAAAGTATTCTTATACTTTTTATTTTGTTATCAACAATATACCTTTATTTTTGTTAGACTAGGGAACAGTTTGATTAGACTGGCAGGAAGCAGTTGATATACGGTATACACAGGAAGGTGTGCACAATCACACTCTGCGACCGGCTTCTGGTCTAATGTCCCTTGTGAAACAACCAATCAGAAAGGTAAAAATTAGTTTAAAAATTTGACAATGCTGATGAATGGTTTATTAAAATATTATCTATTACTGCTATTACTGTATTATTAATTGTCTGACTTAATATTTCTTTGATGGTTATGTAAATTTTCCTCAGCAACGTCAATGATGTTTGTCAAAAGTAAAGACGATAAAGGCCTACTAATAAAATATATTATGATC
>NW_022711579.1:812550-820228 GCF_011630105.1 Anneissia japonica
TTCATATAATATATATATATTTATATATATATATATATATATATATATATATATATATATTTATTTACATTTATATATAAATGTGTGTGTGTTTATATATATATATATAATTATATATATATATATCGTTTTTCATTGTTCGCATGTACTTTACATTTTTTACAATGCAATTTAAGTGGATATTGGTCCTTGATGGCAAATTTAGCATTAAATAAAATTGAATTGAATTTACAATGTACATACTATTGGTGTTATCCGCAATATATTAATCTACGTCAAAAATGAGTGTTAATAAATAGTTCTTTGTTGAAAAGTCCCAATGAATAACCACATAAATAACACATCAAGACATACGGTTCAGCCAGGCCAACAGTACCTAAAGCTCGGCTTTTGTATAGTGAACTAATGTACTTTAAAGCATTGATGTGCAAGGTCATTATTTAATTTTTTTTTCTTACAATATTATTTAAAGTGCGTAATGGTGTGTTAGCAAATTACAAATGTAACAAAGTACTTCTAAATTTATTCATTAATTTATTACAGTCTGTTTTTATACAAATTGAAGTGTAACATACTAAAGTAGCCTAGGACAACTGGAGATATTTAAAATCATTACAATAAATAATTCAAGGAAAACAATAGGAGGTTAAAATATTACTTAAAACAATAATGAATTAAAATCCCATATACTGAAGAAAAATACGTTGTCAGAAAACATAGGTTCTTTTCAAGCTGTTTAATATTTATTAACTGAAGCCTCCAAATTAATTAGGTACTGCATTGGAGCGAATAGAGAGATGTTGGTTGCTAATAATTCCTAACATATTAAAATTAGTAGTATTGGAGTTTTGTACTTTAAATAATACAGGGGCGGATCCATTGGTGGGGTTATTGAAGGAAGTAAGGTGTTCCCTCCGCTCCCCTTTTTAGCACTTCATTTTCTAATTTCAGTGCATACCATTGTCCATGTATTGAAATAAAAAAAATAATAGAAATACAAAATGTTTTAATACGGCCTCCGGTCCATTGGTATGCCACTGCCGCTATGCTCCAAACTTATCTATTTTAATACTTTAGTGTCCCCTCTCGGTTTGAAAAAAATATGGATCCGCCCCTGTATATAATATTCTTTACTTATTAGTTTTAGCAAATGATTTATATTAACTTGGTTACATATTTTGTACAGTATTTTTTTTTGTAAAATCTCCTACATCACTTTAACATTAAATACTATGTAAAAATAGATCAAAATACGTCATAAAAAATAGATAGAGCAAACAGGAAAAGCGTATTCCCCAAACCACCGAGGACACAGCGTGGCCCCGAAGACCCTAAAATAAACTCCAATGGCATCCTAGCAAATAGAATCTGACACTTCTATTACAACACTGTTTTCTATATAGATTAAAGGTACTCAAGTGGGAGGGGGGTCTCTGCAGTGGCACAATGAGAAAACCAATCACAAGCGTTCTTACTTTTTATGTGTAACATGCCTCCTTCTTATAATATTGTAAGTTAGCTTCATTAATAATATTATAGAATTGAAACATAATTCAGAATAGCGGTTTCCTACTTTCAAAAACTCCAATACGGTCAGGGAAATTAGGAAAAGGGGAACAGGGCCACGTGCTCACGGATTTTCAACTGCCGTCTTTTATTTTTTTTTAACAGAAATATATACAAAATGACATACACATAATAAATGTAACAATATTTCGTAACAGCATAACAGCGTAACAGCATAACATGAATCATTACATTATTTGATACATGTTTATCTGTATAAATGTAGTATATTTATGCCTATATATTAGATTGGCATTGTTCAACATTTTATGGCGGTGTGAATTTGAATACTTAAATAGAAAAAATTGTTTAAATTTTTCGTATATAAAATATTTACATAAAGATCAATGACTGGTGCATGTTGTTTGCTTTGGCTACACGATGCTGTATTGACACGAAACACTCCAGGCGATATTATTGCGTTCATGAACATGTCACACATTCATGATTGATTATTTATTATTAGTAGTGTTAGTAGTATTAATATTATAATTATTACTAATAAATTATTGTATCTGTAGGTTTTTATTGGCAATAAACTAAATTGCTACACATTGCAAGTTAGATCTTTATTAATGTTATATTGTGGTTCCAAAAATATTTAAAACAAACAAAAATCATCCTAATGTATAACAAAAAAAAATAAAACTCAAAAGAACAGTACCAAAAAAAACAACAAAACAAAACAAAACAAAACAAAAGCAAAAAACAAAACAAAACATGTGAATTTACTAAAGCAGAAATATCATATAAAAATTTGTTAAATCAGCTTATATTTTATCATTAACTCATTTGTTCCATTTGTATAATAATAATAATAATAATGTATAAAGCACATATTGCACATTGCCCCTATGCGCTTTACAGAGAAATAATATAGGCCAACTGAGGAAAAAGCAAATAACAATAAAATAATAACAATAAAATAAAATAAAAATAATCATAATAACAATAATAACAATGAGACTAAACTACTCCTATTCCTTAAACTAATTAATGGTTGGCCATTGACTCCGAGGAGCTCATCCGCCCTTTGTTCACCTATTGGTTTTTCTTGCTGCTGGGTGGCCATAAACGTTATGATAGGACTCGGACGCTGTATTCTCTTTATTACCACCACCAAGGAGGTTATTTATACATCCCTGTTTGTCGGTGTGTCAGTCTGTCTGTCTGTTAGCAAGATTAAACAAAAACTTAGAAATGGATCATCATAAAAATAGTGGAATGGTACATATTACAGTAATCTAAGACAGAGATGATTACCTTTTGGGAAGGAATAATATCAGGAATGTATAATGCGCCAATTCCAAAAAAGATCAAAGGTGCACTATGCAAGTGTGATACCCTCGGAGAACAATATGGTCTTAATTTGCGATTTAAAGTTGCAGAGATTAGAAGAAGTAGTTATATTAATAGGTAGCTGGTTCCAAAGAAAAGCAGAGGCAAAGGAGAATGAGCATTGACCATACGTTTTGGTAGAATATTTGGGAACAGAAAGGAGATTTCGAGAAGATGAACGGAGACGGCGAGATGGAGTATACTTAGTAAGCAGGGCATTTAAGTAGGACGGATGACTGGAACATATCGCTTTGTAGGTGAGAACTAACAATTTAAAAACAATTCGTTGCTTGATTGGCAACCAGTGAGGTTCATGAAGTAGGGGAGAAGCGTGGTCATATTTCAGCGCCCCTGTGCATATCCTAGCAGCAGTGTTCTGGGTGCGCTGGATACGTTCAACGAGTCCTTCAGAGATTCCAAAAAGTAGAGAGTTACAAAAATCAAGCCTAGATGAAATTAAAGCATGCACAAGTATTTCAGTAAATTTCAAATCAAGAAATCTTACGTATGTTATGGATGTAGAAATTTGCAAATTTGCAAACTGAGCTAACATGATCTTTAAAAGTTAGATGTTGATCAAGAATCACACCAAGGTTTCTAACAGATTCTAACGGCTGAAAAGGGGCTTAAGATCAGCAAAGCGAGAGTGGAATACAATGTATTGGGTCTTCGACTCGTTTAGTTTGAGTTTGTTTTGAAACATCCACAGTTTTATTTCAGACACAGTTATTTGAATTTTGTTTATAGCAAGTAAAAGTTCAGTGTTAGGGTTAAACGGGACATAGAGTTGAATGTCATCAGCGTACATATGGAACTTAACTCCGTGATTACGGATTATATTAGCAACCGATGTGATGTAAAGGGTAAAAAGCAGCGGTCCTAAGACCGATCCCTGTGGACACCATAAGGTAGAGGCTTAGCGGGTGACAAACATTTATCAATTCGTACAGCCTGAGTACGAGATGAAAGGTAGGAGGAAAACCAACGAAGAACACAACCGGAAAAACCAAACTGATTGCAGAGTCTTTCAAGAAGGATACGGTGATCAACAGTGTCAAACGCTGCTGAAAGATCAAGAAGAACAAGCGCAACAGCTTTACGACCATCTAGTGCAAGTGCAATGTCATCGTGAATTTTAAGAAGAGCAGTCTCAACGCTATGTCCATGCCTATAGGCAGATTGGTAAGGTTCGATAAGATTGTGTTCAGTCAAGTACATGGAGATTTGTGAAGATACACATTTTCAAGGACTTTGGAAATAAACGATGGATTAGATATTGGACGATAGCTAGAGTAACTATTTCTATCCAGTTTAGAACTTTTCAGTAGAGGGGAAATAACAGCCGATTTAAAATGACAAGGGAATATTCCAGAGGACAGAGACCTATTAATTATATAAAGCACTTGGGGCAGGATTTCAGGAAGGAAAGTTTTAAATAATGGAGTAGGGAGAGCATCATGAGAGCAAGTGGAGTTGGAAGATGAGGCAATCAGGTCAGTAAGTATCTTATCATCACTAGTGGAGAAAGAATGAAAACTGTAAGGGCAACGCCTATCCTTGACAAAAGCGTGATTTATAGAGCCAATCTGAAAGTTTTCATGAACTTTTTCCACTTTAGAAGCGAAAAAGTCAGAAAAATCATTAGCAAAATCTTGTGGACACTGATGAGAGAGATATATGGGGATGTTCGGTTTAATCAACCTACTCACTATGTTGAATAATTTTCGTTGATAACGATGGAGTATGAAGTAATAAAGGCCTACTTATCTGACATGTTGACCGTCCCTTAAGTTGCACCCGCTTACCCGCCCTTCTTCCACGATGAGTACGGCGTAAAATTTCAAGCTCAAAGCAATGGGCTTTCACATGCAAATCAAGGGGCAGATGTTTTGAACGTAGATCCCATGCTTTAGCAGCCGAGTAAGAAGGCATGGTCGTGAGTAGGCATCCTGGCAGTACATTTAGAGACAAAACGATGATAAAAAGATTCATAGAAGGAAGACGTCAAATTAAGCAAGTTTAGCGGACACGAATTAGTAGAGTGAAGTAGAAATGCAACTAAATCACTAAGATCTTAACACAGTCTCCGGAGCAAAACACAAGCGTGTGCAGCCAGTGAGCGCACAACTATATATATATCTGGAAAAGACAAAGGACAAGATCAAGGTCACATAAATTCGGTTTTCCTTGATAATGAGGGCACTACCATTACGACATAGGAAAATTTATGATCATGGCACCTTTAGATGGCCTGAAATAGCATTCTCAGGCTTTAACTTGATGATAATTACCTTTTTTCTCCATTTTTGTTATAATTTTAAAACATTTAGGGTAGATAGAGAACCGGGGTGGCTCGGTTCCTCTTAAATGCGCCATTGCTGCCGCGAACGACACATACCTATTACAGCGAAAAATTCAAATCTTAGTAACTGAAATGAAGTTCGATGATGTTCTTGAAAATAATAATAATAATAAAAATGAAGGGTATTTACTTTCAAGAATGGACAAAATAGAATCAAGACAACTAGATATGGAACGATCAATAATGTGTACAACTGATATCATCGATGACACAGGAAGAAGGAAATATCTAACTCACAACGAAATTGAAAAAGCAAACCGAATAAATTTAATTTAGTTCGTAATTATGATGAGAAAAACAAGCTCACTTTACAGAAGATTTTAATGTAGACCTTAATACTCAGCGGAAGGTAATATCAAAAGTCATAAGGACATTATTCTCTCCAAGTCATTTGGACCACTAAAGTAGGCCCACGGGGGTAAGAGATAACGCTTCTACTACCATAGATAACATCTACTGTAATTAAAATTCTTCATCTATAAAAACAGGTATTCTAATATCATATTTCAAATCATTTCCCCATATTCTGTATTAATAAATTCGAGAAAAATTAAAAACATATTACCAGATATATTGTTAAGCTTGAGTTTACTCTACAACAATCACTCTATGAGCGAGAGATTGACGCACAGTATGGGAAAACGTGTTAAATTCTGATGATGCAAGTACAGCAAACCAGCAGGTGCTTTCCACTAAAAACAAAACCTGACAAAAAATGAACGCTGGACATTGGATTACTGAAGAGATAGCTAAATCATTTTTCACAAAAGACACATTACTATATATTTTGTATATAATATACACCTACACCAAGCATTAAATTAAAATGTAATTTGTATCGAAATAAACTGACAGAAACAATTAAGATCCGGAAAAACCATTGAAAAAAATAATAAAAAAGAAATTTGGTTGAATAAATTATCAGGTTGCTGGGGAGCATCAAAAAGCATAATATACTAATAGAGCTTAATATTGGACAGAGACTACAACATTTGATTTTTATTGATAATAGGACAAAACTTATATGATAAATTTAGTAGCCCGGATACATCAAGAGATAATTCTTTTCTGCCCAGACATTTTATTATTAACTCGATGTTTTTTTCGACCTGTAACTGAAAAGGAAGCAAACACTTATTTTATTAATATTAAAACAAACGTATCGACAGGTCATGATGGAATGCTAGTTATATTTTTGTACTACATTCACTTATAAATTTACTTATACACACATGATAAATGTTCCTATATTGTGGTTGTTTTCCAAAACAATTAAATATAGAAAATATTTATGCCTGTTTTTAAGCATGAAGATGTGCAAGATACCCATAACTACCAGTCAATCTGGATATCACCGTATCTTTTAAAATAAGAGAGTTATTAAGGCCTATGATCAAACTATGTATACTTTACAAAAATCTATATATAAGAAAGTAATTATTAGAATGGTTTCCGTGAACAGCATTCTACTACGCACACACTTTATCACACCAACCAAACCCAATTGCTTTGAGTTTGGCTTGATGGTGTCTTGGCACATAATTTAAAAAAAATATAAATTACATGGCAACAAGTCTCAAAATAAGTTGAAGTATGTTCTACTCTAAAATATATTATTGACAATTTACAACGCTCTAAAGATCCAACATTTAAACATATCCAATGTCTTCATGGGGTTCAGATAGTATTACATTTCACAGAAAAAACATTGCGGGATATTTCTAAAGTTCATTATCAATATCTTTTGCTTCTATTTAAACAAGCAGATTCTTAATATTTAACTAATTTTATGTTAAAATTTCATACAAATCAACCAACTACCTGTGATACACTTTTCCAAAATTGTAAATTTATTCATTCACATGATAAGAGAAATAAGAATAATATTTGTATAAGATTAAAAAATCTTTATAAAGCCAAAAGAGTATATCATGTCAAGGTATGGAATAATTTTCCAAAACACTTAAAAGATTGAACTAGTAGTATAAAGAATTTTAAGCTATGTATTAATGTCAGACTCCGGAGGAAAACATTTTTTATATGTTTTAGATCTCATTTTTCTAAGACAGAAAAAAAGTTGTTTGACGAAGAAGGGGGAAACGGTGAATGAATACAGATTTTTGAATATTTAAAAACTTAATTAAAAAGGTTTAAAATTGGGCAGTTACGCCCCTTTCCCCCACCCAGTTTTTAAATATTAAAAAATCTGTATCTCATTCACCGTTCCCCCAATTTTTCGTAAAACAGTTTTTTTCTGTCTTAGAAAAATCAATTCTACAACATAAAATTTTTTCCCTCCGGAGCCTGACTTTAAACAAGAATTATTAAATAAGCATTGATCATCATTTCTGTTATTTTTAAGCATTACAATATATATTTATATATCTATAGACCTATATATGTCTTTATAAA
>NW_022711579.1:820260-840067 GCF_011630105.1 Anneissia japonica
AGCTATGTACACTGTGGTGTAAATGCTCTAATTTAAATTGCTATTGGCATGGACATTTGATACTCTTAATTTGACTCACGAATATTAAATTTTCAACAATATGGCTTATAGACTTATTGTAATTCTTGTAAGTAAACACCTGACTGCAGTTAATTTAATTGAATTAAAAAAAAAATCATTATTCTGCAAGTTCATTCAGTAATACTCACTTACTAAATAAATTTAACAATCGGCACAGTTATGTTGGTTTGTATCGATCAGTGTGCCATAATACGATATTAATATTATGTTGTCGCATTATTAAGTTTACTTTACGTGAAATAGGTCCGTGTACATTGACTAAGGCGTACATATCCTCACCATTAAAACCAACAACAGCTGTACCCCCTGCTTACCAGATCGTTAAGTTCCCAACATGCGAGTTTTAAAAATGTATTCTTTTCCTGCTACTAAACAGTAGACGGTTTTTCGCCAGACGCTCCACTTGTAGTCAAATTTGTAAAATGGAATTGAACAAGGTAAGATAACTAACTTAAAAACTTAGGTTCTTTTAATAAGGTTGTAGTGTATAAGGCATAATACTTGCACACCCACGAAGAGCTTTTGTAAAGGTAGGAAAGATCAGATAGTATGCTTTATAACATGTCTGACACCAACACAAGAGTCCGACAATAATGGTTTGTAAAAATTAGCGAGACAGGCTAGAGTTAGGATATTTTAAGAAAGTCGTCATCAGGTACTGATATGATAGTGAGATGAACAAGGTTATATAGAGAATATACAAAAGAAGCGGTGGTGTCGATAAAGCCTAAACGGCGGTACAGACGGCGTGGCAAAACAACGAACATAGTAAGACAATACTCTGCCTCGCCTAAAGGGCGTGTAATGGCATAGATACTAAAAAAGTCTGACAAAAGAAAACAAATCAAAGGCAAAATTATGTCATAGTATCATGGTCACAGTATAAACCATACTTTTTAACAAGACTGTGAACAATGTTATTATCCCATGATAGTTTGGTATACTTGCTCACTAATAAAAATTGTCATAGAACATTCGACCTCTCGCTGTCAAGGGGCGAGTGTCATCATCACCTTTAGATCACAGATGCTTCATGGTTGAACAGATTCAAATAACCGTCAGCTACATTGTATTACATAATGATGGTGGACCTCGAGAGGACGTAAAGAACGGCTGGAAATAAATAGTAGCATATAAAAATAATCAAGATAGCCGTTAACACTGTTAAATTATATATAAATGATCAGTGTTCAATAATAATATAGTAAATAATAATAATAATAATAATAACATTAATAATAATAACATTAATAATAATAATAATAGTAGCATATAACAATAATCAAGATAGCCGTTAACACTGTTAAATTATATATAAATAAATAACCAGTGTCCAATAATAATAGTGTTTAATAATCAGTGTAACAGTGTTCGAATGAAGGACGTGATGGTACACCGTGTAGCATAGCTCTCAACAAATGTGGTCCTATAAATACATTGTGTAACAAAAGCAACTCTCATACTATCACGACCTATATGCACTGCGATCAGTATACGACCGACCCCGACCAGTGTGAAAGCTGCTATGAGCAACTTGCTTGTGTAGAAGAGAGGGTCGTCGATGGTCGCGGAGTTTTCAACATGTTGAAAAAATATAGTGGTCGGTACTGGTCGCCAGGTCCTACTTCCGGTCAGATACGACCTTAGGTCGGTATGGTCGCATTGTTAGGTAGCGATAAGGTGAGACAGGCTAAAATCCCTCCGACGGGATTCGAACCTACGACTCTCGCTGTCATGGCGAGCGTCATAATCATTGGTCCACAGTGGCTTCATGGTTGAACAGATTCATATGACCGTGAGCTATTGCATTACACAATGGTGGTGACCTCGAGAGGATGTAAAGTAAATACCATCATTGTGTAATACAATGTAGCTGACGGTTATTTGAATTACACGACTGAAATATCACTTCCTTGTAGGGTTCGCGGGGAGCAATTTTTTCCGTACGAAATATGCATTAAACTCCACTCGGGCCGTCCCGACTGCGTGACTCGACTAAACAATCTCATATTGCAGAATTCAGGAGGTCAAATGTCATCAACGAAAGATAAACGTCTACAAACTGAGATTAATGTCGCAGTCTGATTTTTAAAAAAATACATTGATATTACCATGCTAATTAATGCCGATTGGCATTAAAATGACAAAATAATATTTGATTGAACTGCACGAGTAATAAAATGTGTTATTTGAACTTGAGTTGCATACTTTGAACATTTTTTTTTCAGATAGTCCTAGGTTTTGGTTAAATAGGCTTAAATAATAAAAATTATACATAATAATAATAATAATAATAATAAGTTACATTTATATAGCGCATATTGCACAGTGCCTCTATGCGCTTTACATAAAATGATAAAAATTATAGGAAAGATCTTAAGCAGAGTTGGATTGGTTCTGTACTAATAGGATTTTGATCACGTACTCAAAACAGTTTTAGAAGGCCGCGCTTTCAGGGAAAAGTACAAGGAGGAAAAGGCCAGCATTTCTTGATCAAATAAAACAGGGCGATAGTTATTTTCAAATTAAAAGAAAAGGTGAGAATAGACAGTTCTAAAATACTGGATGCCATAGGGTCTGCCAAAAATGCAGACTACCATTTAATGATTAAGGCTAGTTAATTATAGACCTAGTAAATAGCATTGTACTGTAGGCTCTTAATTACAAGGCTTAGTTATTAATTATTGCGGAAATAATATATTTTATTTTATTATTATTTTTATTATATTATTGTAAATTCAATTTTTTTCAAAATTGTAATTAATGTCATGTGCAGCGTGACTGTGGTGTCATGCCTGGGATCTTAACTAGGCCCTAAGGGGCCTAGGCTTAGTCTAGGGAGGGGACTTGTAGTTAGGCATAGGTTAGCCTCTTTTTCTCTAGAATTTGATAGTACCTATCTACTACTGGTATTACACCTTATAGAAAGGGTACTAGCATACAACATACCACATACAACAACATTCACAGTTGTTAAGACGTACATCCCATGATAAATGATCGATAAGATTTCATAGGTCTACCGTAGGCAAACATTTAGAAAAAACAAAAATATATAATACTCGAGCGCCACGACATTGCGAAGTGTATGCTCTTGTTTCTAATAATTTAACATTAGTATCATATCGAAATCCAGTCGAGTCAATCCGAGATGACCCGCAAACTTTGAAACAAATTATATTTCAAGGTATATTGTCAACAAATTTAATTTAAAATTGTATTTTTGTATACATAATATTATAACAAATAATAATTACAACATATAGGCCTATACCTTAATAAATTACTGTGTATCAAAAGGAAAAGAATTCAGATGTGGCGTACCACAATGCTCGATATTGAGTCCTTTATTATTTTTACTATCATGTAAAAGATATTTTTTTTCTCCATATAATTAAGAAATTGAGGTGGTAATGTTTGCTAACACAAATATTCTATACAATCACTATGATATTATACAGGAAGATTTTCGAATATTTTATAATGAGCTTCCTAAACTTTCAAAATGGTTTATTGCAAATAAGCTTACATTAAATGAAATTAAAACAAGTCATGATATTTTTAGAAGTAAACATAAGAAAATTAAGACTCTTGATTTGAGATTATTCATGAATTCTTTTGAAATTTTACGCACCAACCAAACCCATTTTGTTTTTGTTGGGCTTGATGATGTCCTGTCATGTGATCTTTTTATATAAATTACATGGCAACAAAAGTCTCAATAGTTGGAGTCTGAAATAAGTTGAAGTATGTTCTGCTTTATAACATATTATTGACACTTTACAAAGCTCTAAATATCCAACATTTAAACATATTCGATTTCTTTATGGGGTTCAGACAGTATTACATTTCACATAGAACAAAAAAACAAATTACGGGCTATTCTCGAAATTCATTATTCGTTTAAATAGGCCCTATCTTGTATTTTTTGCTACTGCCACATTAGTACATGCATTTATTAAATCTAAGATTGATTGAACCAAATAAGATATATGACATTTGAGGCGTTGCAAGTGAGCGATAGTGGGTGTATGGTTAAGTGGCGGATGTTGATGGTGTCGTCGGTAATAAGAAGCTTACAAATTTGGCATCGTGAATTACCACAAGGGTGATTACCAAATTTAGGGGTGATAGTGGGAAGTTTAGATGAAGTTAGTAGTGAATTAAGGTTAGGAGGTTGTCGGTATGCTATGAGAGGTGGTGATTTGAGTGCTTCTGAATTGGATAAAGTGCAGTCAGAAAGAATGCGAAAATATTGGGTGATAGTTTTGGCGAGATGTTGGATTCGGGGGTTGTAGTCGAGGACAAGGGGTATGCAAATAGAATTCGACTTGGCTTTATATTCAAGGAGTTGCTGGCGTGATTTAGACGAGGCCTTAATAATTATTGGTTTGATCAGTTTCATGGGGAAATTGCTGAGTCTTAATTTGTAGATGAGAGTGTTAATATGTTTATCGAATTCGGTATTGGTGGAGCAAATTCGTTTTATTCTGAGCGCCTGACTATATATTATGGATTTTTTGAGTTTTATGGGATGAGCGCTATTGAAGCTGTCTCTTATACACATCTAGATATCTGTGGTTGTCTGTGGGCTTGGTGTAAACTGTTGTTGTGACTTCATTCTCTTTTAAACCAACTGATACATCTAAAAATGGGATTTCTGAGTAAGAGTTTTCCGTGGTGAACTTAATGCTGTGATGGGAGTTATTGATGTGGGAGATGAATGAGTTGAGTGTGTCAGATCCATGTGGCCAAATAAAGAAGATGTCATCGATATAGCGGCCGTAAAATAGAGGTTGAAGGGGGTATGTGTAGATGTTTTTGTTTTCAAAATAGTCCATGAAAATGTTGGCGTACGAGGGGGCCACCCATAGCTGTGCCTTTAATTTGGCGATAGTTAGAATTATTAAATTTAAAATGATTGTGGGCTAGAATAAAGTCGATTAGTGAAATAAGATCAGATGTGTAAGGTTAGGATAAAATTCATTAAGAAAGAATTTGCAAGCATCTAGACCTTCATTATGGGGGATGTTAGTATAAAGGCCAGTGACATCCATATGGTGACCAGTAGAGTGTTATCTGGTAAGTGTGTTATCTCTTGGAGTTTGCGAAGAAAGTGCGTGGTGTCTTGTATGTGACTTTAATTGTTCGGGAGTAGTGGGTTGAGGATAATGTCAATAAAACCCGAAATGTGTTTGGTAAGAGAATTAATACCCGAAATGATAGGTCTTCCTGACGTGGTGATATGGAGGTCTTTGGCAAGTGTGCAAATGTTGGCTGGGCTCAATTTGGCGGTATCAATTGTGTCTTGTAGGTTAGGTGTGGAATTAATTTTGTTAGTCATAAGTTTTTTTTTGTCTTTCGTGGGGATCACCCACCTTTATTTGTCCTCTTTTTCATGATTTTCAATTTTTCGTTTTCTCCCCTTTTATACAGTGATCTTATGCTGTACCAATATTTACATATGAGTTCACAATTCAAAACAATTTTGCATTTATACATTAATGCAATATAAAACAAATTTAAAAGAAAAATTAATTGAATTTCATAAGCATACTTTAGGAGAAAGTTGCACATTTCCCGTAATTCATTTCCTCCATGCCTATACATACATGCAATATATGTATTATACAAACACACACCTACACACACACACACACACACACACACACACATACATACATAAATACACCAACAAACACACACCCACGGCAACACACATACCCACCAATAACCTACACATATACATAGGCCTATGTAAAAAAGCATACCCCAAATAAAACAAACACACATACACTACAGTGTACCAATTATTAAATATTTTTGTTTTCCTCCTGATTTTCATTTTCTTTAACCTTAATTACTGTACCTTTGTAATAGACATTCTGTTTACACCTTTCACATTCTTTCATTCTTTTTTCCCCCCTTTTTTTCCTTTACGAAATTTTCATTATTTCTTTTTTCCCTTTTTCTTTTTTGGTTTACATTTTCAATCATAAGCAAAGTGATGTACAGCACCAATATCATAATGTTTACAATGCACACAAATTCAAAGTTCAAAATTTATGACAAAATTAAGAAAAAGAGACATTTCTCACATTATACATTGTAATTAATTAAAATGTAATAATAAGCTTATATATTTGCAAAATTACAGAAAATTAATCAATTAGGAATTAGGCTAACGCTTTCAGAAGAATATTTTTTTACACGTGACCATTTCATATTTGCTTTATATATGTTACATGCGTATTCATTTTCAATTTAAAGTTTAACCTCTAATGTAAAAGAAATCCAAATATTCGTTTTATCAATTTTTAGTTTTTTATCAATTTTCGTTTTTAGACATTCTTTATAAATGCAAAACGTCAGCAAAGACCAAAGCTCATTTACCATATTGTTGTTGGTTTCAACAATTACATTTATCCAGCTTATAGGTCTTACGCCAGGAAAGCACATAGTAATTATCTTGTTAAACCGTGTCTATATAGGCTTTATCTTTGAACACATAAATAACATATGGTGTTCGTCTTCTACCACTTTACAACAATTATTACACTTATCATTTGTGACTAATTTCCATATTTTTAGTCTTTTATTACATGGTAAAATTCGATGTATTAGTTTAAATAAAAACTGGGCAACTTTTGTGTTATATTTTATACATTTAACTCGGTGATACCATACTTCGTCCCAGTTAATATGAGTTATATTACACTCTAACTCCCACTTCTGTTCAGCTAGCGGAATGGTATTAATGTCTGAAATAAATTGCCAGTAATAAAAAGAGTTTTTTGTACCTTTTTTGAAGAAAGGATTGCCATTATTTTTATATTTTTTTACCTTATCATTTGTTCCTTTTGGAATTAACATTTTCCATTCTTTTGGTATTGCATTTATAAGGGTGATATATTCAATTAGCCCATTTTCTTTTTGTAAAAATTTTGGGATCAATTCATTTGGCGCTAATAATCTATCGTCTATTGAAATGTCACCTATCGATTTGTAACCTGAATTTATCCAGACTTTAAAGTACATTGAATTTTTGCCTACAGTTATAAACTTATTTTCCCATATTGGTTGATTCTTAACATCGTATATATTTTTGGGTTTTATGCTTACTATGTTATTAAACTTAACTACTGAATTCAACATTCCTTTATAACAATCGGACATGATATTAAGGTTAGTATGCTTTATAAAATTAAGTTTAGTCGCATTTACCGTGCACTCCAACGGATACAGATAATAAAGGGGAATGAGTTTCCATTTCCCAGGGTCTGGGCTTAAGAGTCTTTACCCAATTCAAAGCTAAAGAGTTGACCATTGAATGAAAGTCGACCATATTTAATCCTCCCTTTTCGACTCTTCGCATAAGGCATGTTCTTTTTATCTTTTCTTTTTTACCTCCCCATAAAAACGTCAATAATATCTTATCTACTTTAAGAAATACTTGTTTTGGAACATTTATTATACTGGCATTATATATAAGTTTGGATATAGCCATAGTTTTAATTATGGTAATCTTTCCGAAGAATGATAAATGTCTTTTTTCCCACAATTTTAGGGTATTTTCTAAATTTGTAATTTTGTCATCCCAATTCTTTTTCCTACATGTATTTTTATCATATCCTACTTAAATCCCCAGAAACTTTACAGGTTCTTTTGTCCAAACAATATTCAGAGGATTCGATAGATTATCTTTTGATGTGCCTAACCAAATGCCTTTTGATTTATCTTTATTTAACTTTAACCCTGAGACCTTACAAAAAGTTTCAAGTTCATTAAAAAATGAACATGGCTGTATTCATCTTATTATATTATCTTATATTTTCACAACTTTTTTGAATTTTTCTCGCTTTTATTTTGTGGCAATACAAAGCCTTTGCACAAGGGATTGCTCCTAATATTTTCGGCCATAATTTCCACGACTAGTGTAAACAATAAAGGCGAAAGTGGACATCCTTGTCTCAGACCACCTTGCATATTAAAACGATCTGAGCTCCATCCGTTATTTGTAACTATACATTCTGTGTCTGTGTATATTGTACTTATCCACCTTTGAAAAGATTTACCAAACCCAAATTTTTCATGAACTTTAATCATCAAATTCCTATCAATTGAGTCAAATGCCTTTGCGAAGTCTAAAAAGATCATTGCACCGGGTGTTAAGTGTTTATTTGAGTAAAAAAGAATATCGTTCACTAATCTTACATTTTCACCACCGAATCTCCCAGTAATGTAGCCTTTTTGATCATAATCAATAATCGACCCAATAACTGTTTGTAATCTATCAGAAAGGACGTGGGCCATAATTTTGTAGTCTACATTTAATAATGTAATAGGCCGCCAGTTGATGAACTTTTGAATAGTAAATTAATTATTCCCAATCTTTGAGTAGTACTTAACTACTGTTAGTTATAAGTTTAGGTAATTTATGTATTTTCGGTATGGTGTAGAAAGTACCCGGTGTAAGATTGTCAGGGACGAGGTTGCTTACCTTAGGCTTGAGATCAGGATGTAATTGGCTAACTAAAGTTTTATGTTCTTTTTTATATGAACAGGATGGGTCGGAGTTAAGCAGTTCGTAAAAAGACATCCGCCACTTAACCATACACACATCATCGGTCACTTAACCATACACCCACCATCGCTCACTTGCAACGCCTCAAATGTCATATATCTTATTTGGTGTACCCAATGTATGGATACTATATACGTCGGGGAAACTGGTTGCAAATTTAGACTAAGATGCAATAATCATAAAAAATCGATTAGAGACTGTACACTAGGCTTTCCTGTAGCTAAGCATTTTAACCAAGCCAACCATTGTATCTCTAACCTTAAGTTCATTTTAGTAAGTACAGGTTTTAATTCCCTCACCGACAGATGTTGTTGCGAATTAAAATGGATCTTAAAATTAAATACTCACAAAAATGGCGTAAATAAAGATTAAGATTTCTGACAGATTACACTTTTTATTAATCAATGCATTCATCCATCTTGATATATTTTATTCATCCTTTATATACTATTTAACTTGTTATATTTCATTTTCATTGGCTCAGGCTAGTGAGATCATAGGCCTACATTCGGCTAATTAGCCTTTTTGTTTATCTGTATTTTCTTTGTTGTTACCTCTCTTTATAATCCGGTCTAATTATACATATCATTTACAATTTATCTTAGTCACTGCTATATTGTTTATCCCCTATTGCTAGTTTGTAAAGCTTTTTTAATCATACGTGTTATCGCTGAGGAAGAGCACAGGCGTGCTCGAAATATTCGAAATAAAAAATTATCTTATGTTTATTATGTCAACGTATACGACTCTACTTTGTGCATTCGTACTCATTTTATATTATCAAGACATACGTGGGACCTACAAACATTATATATATATAATTAACTTTTTGTTTACTTTGGAAATAAATTTGTATTGATTGATTGAATTCTTATTGTTTGTTTGATTGATTGATTGATTGAACTTATCCTCGAGCATAAAGTAAATTAATAAAATCGCCCATACACGGCCTAGTGCGTACGTATTTGTTCGGTAACCAGGCACAGGGTGAAGCTATGCACACTGTGGTTTGACTGCACTAGTTTAAATTGGTATTGGCATGGACATTTGATACTCTTAATTTGACTAACAAATATTAAATTTTCAGTAATATGGCATGCTTATTATATTTCTTGTAAGGAAACATCAGATTGCAGTTAATTTAATTCAATTGAATAAAAAAAAATTATTCTACAAGTTCAAGCAGTAATATTACTTACTAATTATATTTAACGGTCGGTACAGTTTGTGATCGATCAGTGTGCCATAATACGATTAATATTATGTTGTCGCATTAACTTTACTTTACGTGAAACAGATCCGTGTATAATTGACCCAGGCGTACCTCACCTTTAAAACCAACAACAGCTGTACTCCTTGGTTACTTTGTGTTTAAGTTCCCAACATGCGAGTTTTATCAATGTATTCTCTTCCTGATACTAAACAGTTAGTTGACGGTTATTGGCAAGATGTATTCTCTACTACTAGGTAAGATAACTAACTTGACCACTTAGGTTCTTAAAATAAGGTAGTAGTATATGGGCATAATACTTGCATACATACATAGAGATTTTGTCAAAGTAGGAAAGATCAGATAGTAGGCTTTATAGCATGCCTGGCACCAACAAACGAGTCCGACAATAATAGTTTGAAAAAATTAGCAAATCTGGTTGAGAATGTCTTTGCCAAACAACATAAAGCAGAATCCAAAAGAATATAAATCAAGATAGCCGTTAACACTGTTAAAATATATATAAATCATCAAAGAAAGGTAATATACAGTGTTCGAATAAAGGACATGATAATACATCGTGTAGCATAGCTCTCAACAAATGTTGTCCTATAAATAAATTGTGCCTCTGTGTATATTTTACTCTAACACGAACCTACAAAATATTGAACGAGAACTTGTCACTACAAAAGCAAGACATTGCAGAATTCGTTATGCAAATTTAGGTTGGTACAGTGGAAGGTAGCGGAGTAATACAGTTGGTAAGTGGAACGCGTACCATTTCAGTGAGTTTGTATGTTCGCAAAATATCGAAATGTTAACCCCAAAAGTGATTCGATTTAAAACAATAATTCAATTTTTACCCTTATACTGTGACATTATTTTAGTCTATGTGGTCTGGCAATCATTAATATAATATAATTAATTTATATTTTATTTAAATAGTGGAGTAGAATAATCAATTTTTTTTAACAGATCGTTATTGGCACACTTCTACTTTGGAAGCAATTGTTTGGTAAGTTTCTAATATATTATTATATATTATTTTATCAACATTTAACTTTTGAAATTGGCGTTTCAGAGGATCTCAAATACAAAGCATTGGCCTAAGTGTCGATGATCTCGCAGTACTCTTTATCTGTACACATTCATTAAATTAAACAGCCAGCCATTGGGTAGAGTTAAATAAAAACAATCGTCGTGGTATTTACCAAAACGAATTTATGTACTGCAAATACAAACTTCTTCAAAAGTACTTTGTTTTAATTCTGATAATTATTGGTATTGACAGTTATTGGTATTTGTAACTTGTTATGTTTAGTTTTATAATTTATTGTTTATATAATAGCAACCGCATATTACTTTTTTTAGGTATAATTGCTGAACAGGTGGATGTAATTGACTTTGTAGGTTACACAAATTATGCGGCAGTCAAATCAGATAAAGACTGTGACATTATCAATGCAGTGATTCATCCTGACATAACTGAAGAATTATATATTGGCATAGCACTGTCCCCATTGTATGGGAGCCGCTACGATGAGACGCCGGAAGCTAGAACGGAATTCACAGAGGAAAACAGAGCAGAAACAATTGCAAGTACACTTTTCCCTTCAAACACTAAGGCCTGGTATAAGGATGAGGCAGATTCGTACAATTCGTTTCGAATTAGAATAGACAAACACTGTGATATTTGGGATCGCGTTGGTGTTTTCTACACTAAAGCTGTTTTAGACGGATTTAGAACAGCAATCGCGACGCTGCCATTACTCAGTGATGAAGGTAGGAAATAAGAGAAAATGAATGTATTCCATTGTATGGCGGGCTTACTTCTACTGAATGTGAACTGAAATAAGGAATTTAAATATTAACAGATACAGAAAATGCAAGAAAGCTAAACTGTATTTTTTTTTTAAAGAATTGCATACACTAATGTTTTATTTCTGCTTACCGAATACCAGCTACTCATCTTTATTCATAAATATGAAAGCATAAATATACAATACAGTAATACAAAAATATGCAAAGATAAGACATACAGATAAATAAAGATTAATTTAGTGCAATAAAATTGATTTCACAAATCTTGACATTTCATCGGCCTCATAGGCCACATTATTGTAGCTAGGGTACAGACCCAGACGAAACGTTAGACTATCTTAGCAGAGCTAAAGTCAGTCCCACTTGGAAATCTACTGAACACGAAGCCAAATAATTTGAATTTCCTAATTTCAAAGAAGTCGAAATGTTTAGTTTCCACGAAAACGGTTCGTCATCCACTGTGATGCATAGGCCTACTGCGCGGCAATACACAAAATGAATGGATTGATTGTTTAGGCAAATCCATTTTTGCATTATCAGAGCGTATTGACATTATTACTGATGTCATGTATGGGTCCACTACATGATTTACACAGTTGTAAGAAACATGGAGGATCCTCCATGGTCTAACCTGATCCAATAGATCATACTGCCTACAATAAACGTTACGGTGGCATATACGATCGGATTTATATATATAGCTTGTATTCCACTATTTGCATTCACACCTGGGCTGTGTATATATATTGCCTCGGTTTGGCTCTGTAATCATTAGTGGTCGTATGACTAGTTTGGGCCCTACCTAAGCTGGTCGAACGTTTCGTTTGGGTCTGTACCCTAGCTGCACTGATGAGGCCTGGAAGGTCGAAACGGATCCGTCTGTAGATATTGGGATTCCTTCCAGTGGATGCTTAGTTTATTTTGTCATTCTGATCGGATTTTCTCTACTGTTCCGTTTTAATTTTAAATAAACAGACTTTTATTGGTCTAACCATAGAGTGCAGGAATCAACAGACTTTAAATAATGCTTATGGTAATGATAAATCATAATGATAAAATGACCAAAAAAAAAATCCATTTTGTACTGTAGATCTTAGATTAATATTTATTACCTTTGCATTCACAATTATATAATATTATAATAACATATTTATACAAATGAATGCCAAGTGCTGAAACTACAAAGTTAATATACTGGAGTTTTATACTAATATATTCACAGAAGTCGACTGTTAATAAAAAAAATATACTGTATATTTCTTGCACTAGAAATTATAAGAAAACAACTACAATTAATAATAAAGTTTAGTTTGCAACTCATGTTTTAACCTCAGTGATTCTTACAGTAAAATTAAGCATCAAGAACATTGAGAATTTAATTTGATACAGAGATGTGTCACTAATATATAGAGGTAACTTGACAAAGCCTTTATGATGATGAGCTGAATATTGCACTGAAGAAACATTGTACAGTAATAGGATTTTATACATAACCTGTATTAGTACAGTAAAACAAAGGTTCCAGTTATTTTTTTTTCTTCGAATGCACATTACTAAAGATAAAATTATTAAGCAAAACCTGAAAAGACTGCTTCATTGAATTGCTACTACACTATACTAAATATCACTCACACCATAATATTATTAATAACAAAACAATAATATTAATAAAATATATCAATAGAAATAATTGAAAAATGTAGATTACAAAAGATCTGTCCACAGAACAAGATTTAAAACATGGATAGCAAATTTGTGGTGAGCTTCCTATCTCTGACTGGAGAAACATAATATGCATTATAATACAATATGATTAAAATATATTTGTACTAATATACAGATAATTTAGCATAAAATGTGAACAATACTAAAAAAAAATAATGTAAAACATTGGTTGGTCATTTAAAATGAATAAAAAAAAAAAACACCAGACATACTGTAAATTACAAAAAGCTTTCATTACTATACAGTGCATTCATTCAGTGATATGCAGTATGAAGCTTCTGGAAGAAATTTAATTATGTTACTAGTCTTGAGTGATGCTCTTGTGTTGAAAATTTCAAAGTAATGTACTACTCTATATTGTGTATGTTTTTGTATTATATTAAAATTTCACACTTGAACAATCAACATTTCACTATTGTACATACAATATCATTAAAATCCCACCTTGTTTTAAGGAATATAAAACCACAACATTGTTTGCGACGATATTTTTCACTTTAACACACATAACTGAACACATAATTATTAGTGTAGAAATTCACTTAAACCACCAAGCTATTCAACTCCACTGCAATAAACATAGTTCTACCAAAGGCTTTCCCTGACTGTATTGTTGAAGAGTTTTGGAAAAAACATACTAGGCCTACCTGTATACTATAGTTTTATATATTTTCTTAATTTTGAAATACACAAAAGCAAGTCCATACTCCATGATGCTATCGTGTACTACGGTATCGCTAGGCCAAGGTCTTGTCCTTACACAAAAGTAAATCTTCCATTTGTTGGGGTTTTAAAAATACATAGAAAAGCAGTATTTATAAGCTTGTTAACACTATATTTTAATTTCATACAAGTGTTTTATTTAATTAATGATAAGATTCGTTTCAAACACTAAAAATCCATTATTGGGTATACCTATCCGTTACTACAGAGAAGGTTAGGAAGTGGTTACTTGCTAACGGAGATCAATAATGATCAATGACTAAAGTTAACAGAAAGTCAATTGCATTACTTCTCACAAGTTAACAATTACGTATGTACTAACTAATTGCAGAATCGTTTGTTAATATACACTTCAATTTCCTAGTTATCCAGTGTGTTTCATTGCTACACATCTTAATATAATTAATTATTTAAAGCAATTTAATGTTGCAGAAACAAACATAATCGTTAATAATATTTACAGAAAGTTCAATATCGTCAGCAACAGTTAACTCTGACCAGTCCGTACACTTGAAGCAACCTTGTAAGCTTTCAATCGCGTGTTTATTGCAAATTCTTACGGTTCCGGAATCTCATAAATGTCTTGTCATATCCATTATCTCGTAATTTGGAGCACAGTGTGGTTCAACTTCTATCCAAATATATTCAGATTTCACTTTCTTTTCGCGATGAATATATTTGGATAGAAGTTGAACAACATGTGCTCCAAATTACCGATCATGGATATGACAAGACATTTATGAGATTCCGGAACCGAACAGTAGCACTGATCCAAAATATTAATAATATCATCAATACCTGTACATATTAAATATCAATGAAAACGTTCATTAAAAATATTATATACAATATTTCATTTAGGGCCTAAGTATAATCATCATTATTAAAAGAAGTATAGATTATAATTTAAAATTGAAAAGTCTAAAACCGCAAAAAACTGAATAACATTACAGTAAAAGAAAAAATGAATAATAAATAGACATTAAAAATTGAATTTTAAAAAAACGGTTACCTATAGATCTGATTATTAAAACATCTTGAAATAGTGGATGGATAGGTTGGGATAGAAGTCGTGTGACCATGTTTAAAACAACATTTTTATAAACTTAATATCACATAAATTTGAAAATGACATCTTACTCGCTCTACGTCTATTTGTTTAATAGACCTGTGCTTTTAGTGTGTGTGTGGTGGACGTGGGGTGACTTCTACCCCAGACGATCAAACAAAAATAAATCACACTGGATATCATATCATGTATAATACATTTCAAGAGCTTTTGTTTCAATTTTGAATTCACTTAATTAACGCATCATATGTAGGCGGTTTTTTTCTTTCTTGTATTGCTTAGTCGTATTAGAATTCCATTTAAGTTGATCGTCTAGTGGTACCTAAATATTTAGATTCTGAAACAATATTGATGACATCATCACCGATCCTAAGATCATTTTATTCTTTCTGAAGTCAATAATCATTTCACAAGTTTTCTTAGTGTTTAATATAAGATAATGGTCCTTGCACCACTTGGTAAATCTGGACACTTCATTACAAAAGTTATTAAGGGAATCAAGCCAACAAGCACAGTGTCATGTGTGTGCTTGGCCGCCATGAAGGATCAGACACAGGGCAACAGTCGTTGGTGTAGAGGATGTGCAGCAAAGGTGCAAGGACACACCCTTGAGGAGAACCAGTGTTATTGTAAAGAGTAGATGAGAATTTAAGGTGCCGAGGTCTATTGGAAAGAAAACGTTGGATCCAAAGAGAATTTAAAAAGGGTTGAAGTTTATAGAGTTTAGATAAGAGAAGATGAGATTGAAGAGTGTTAAAAGTAGAGAAAAAATCGAAAAAAAAGAGGCGGATGTATGATGTGCCCTTTGAATCAAGATGTTTATGGATTGAGTGAACAAGTGTAACTGTAGCATCTTCCACACCACGATGCGCCCTGTATGCGAACTACATGGGGTCAAGCTTGTTTTCAACTACAGGTTTAATCAAGCCGGCAATGAACTGTTTTTAGACACTTCATAACTAACTTTAGGTACAGGCACAATTAGGGAATATTTTCAAATGGAGGGAACAACCGAAGAAATTCAATTGAGTTGAAAAATATATTGAAATACATATGCTAAGTGCGACGCACACTCCCTTATAAGTTTACTACCAAGTTTATCGATACCGCAACCTTTCTTGAATTGGTTTCACGAAATAGCTTCATTACCTAATTGACTAATATATTAACGTTATCCTTTAAAACAAGCCCATAACATATATCATTTGACTTATCTTCAAAATTCATAGTATCAAAATGGTATCAAATCTAGTGTAAAAAAATATTAAGAGAATTAACAAGGCTTTTGTCATTAAATCCAGGGGGCATCTGAAACGATAATAAAAATAAAAATGCAAAAAAAAAATATCATGTCAAAAATTATGTTTCTTTATTTTAACGTTTTATTAAATAAATGATATAGAATTTGAGACCTAAATTGTGTTATCAGCATAGTTTGAAAGATTTTCTGAATGAAATTAAATTGTTGGGGCTAATGATTGCATTTTTTTATATCATTCCATAACTTAGGACCATAGAATTTAACCAAAAGCAATGAGTCTTTGTAAGTCTTACAAAAGGAATGTCTAGTTTTCTTATATTTCTGAAATTATATGCATTACTTATATTACTTGTGCAAAAGATATTTGAAATTCAAAGTTGTTTAATTTCTGCATGGTAAGCAATATAACTATAGATATATCAGTCATCAACTGTTTTATTCTATTTAACAATTCTGAACCTAGTAATAAGGCCTAAACATAATTCAGCAAATATTAATTAAAAAACTTTTGGGACACATATGTTCATTTCTATTCTTACAAAACAAACTATTTATAAAGAAGAATAACAACAGCAACAACATAATTATTAAGACGGAAATATAATTCAACTAAAGTAGACTTAAAAAATAATGTAAAAAAATTGTTCATCATTTTGAGATCTTCAGCTTGTAATCTTTTTTAAATTTCAGCTAATGTTCAACCTAGAGACAGAGTGGTAACGGTCAGTGTTGGAAATGAACATATGTTCATTTCTATTCTTACAAAACAAACTATTTATAAAGAAGAATAACAACAGCAACAACATAATTATTAAGACGGAAATATAATTCAACTAAAGTAGACTTAAAAAATAATGTAAAAAAATTGTTCATCCTTTTGAGATCTTCAGCTCTTTTTTAAATTTCAGCTCATGTTCAACCTAGAGACAGAGTGGTAACGGTCAGTGTTGGAGACTCAACTGTGACGTTAACTGTCGAAACTGATGAATTCAGCCTCAGATGGAGAAAAGATGGCGGATCAGAAATAGAGGAATGGAACGATCTGAGCTCAGTAACGATCAACAACGTGCGATTAGCCGATGCTGGAATATATGAGTGTTACGTCACCGGTACACGAGCAGAGGCAAAGCATGCTTTCATTGTTCTCCATGTTAGAAGTAATTATTATTATTATTATTATTATTATTATTATTATTATTGTTATTAACTAACAAGTACTAAGAATTGAATTGCTTTGTTAATGTTGAAATGATCTAGTTTAGTTTACGCTAAAAGTAATTTTTTTTTGTAAACACTAAGCCTCCAAATTATTGATCATGTTATATTAGGTCTATTATGTTTTTGGTCGGTGTAAGCTGTACCCAAGAGTTGTAGTTTCTCCCAGTAGAGTTTATTGTTCAATTTAACTGCTTTAAATTGTTGATACCTTTGGTTTATTGGGATATGTTAACTATGTTTTGCTGCTTAATTATTCTTTTAAACCGTTTTGTTTGTGGTCGGAAAGGCCCCGTGAACCAAACTGGACGACAAAATGTAAATACAGATCTGATAATGACGCAGTAAACGTGGTGCAGATAGCACTATAGGCCTATCCTACCGCGACGTGTTTGAAATATATATATATATATATATATATATATATATATATATATATAGGCCTACCTTGAAATTGCATTTCCTTAGAACATAGTTCTACATTCATAATGATTGTAAAACGGTTGAACGAATTCCAAACCTATTGCTGAATCTCTTAACATTCTTTGGACCAAATTTAATTCAATGATACTCGAAATCTTTGCATCTCACTCCCAACTCGCCTCATACGTTATTAAAGCTGTTGAATTATAGAGGAGAAGTTAAAAACTGTCTATAAGTAACTAAAAAGAAAAATGAATTATTAAATGTCTATTGCTTATGGATACAATTTTCAGTAGCATTGCACAAAATCCATTATATTTATAACATGCTGATAAATATTATTAGTATCAATGACAATGCATATTATTATACTAATAAATGTTATCATCTTTTTATTCATAATTAAAATTACTTGATGAAATGTATAAAATAGGAACGATAAATATATTATATTATCAAACATACTAATTAATTTTTTTAGCATGTCCTGCTTCTAGATGGTCTCCACCGTTGTGTTTATCGTGGTGCCCAGTATGCTACAACGGTGGTGTTTGTGACGTGGACTTTGGTATATGCTTATGTACCACTGGTTTTAAAGGTGATAACTGTGAGATATGTGAGTATCCGAATTGTATAGTACTTCATGGCTTAGTCAAACATGGAATCAGTACTACTGATCAACCTACTGAAAAGAAACTTTGGTCCAGACCCAGACGATTACCTTTAAGTAACAATTGATCAATTTTGTATAAATTATATTATATTAATTATATTAAATTATACATTATAAATGTTGCTATACGAACCAATACTACCAAAACGTTAAAAGACATGAAGGAATTACTTTCTTCCAAAGCAATATCTGGAGCTTTTCTTTCAGGTTTATTGTAGTTAATTTTCCTTGTTTTTTGCTATTCGGCATTTTATATGATTTATCTTTTTTTACTACCAAAAATTCAATTCAAAAGTAGCATGTATTTCCTTCAAAACGTGAATTACAATCTTCATTGAAATTTAACAAATAAATTTTAAATGATGATAATAATAATGGTAATAGAGTATTTCAATAGATGAAAAATTATTATAAAAAATACATACATATTTGGAATTATAAGGGAAAAAATTAAAGCTACTGTTAAATAGTAAAATATAAATTAACATATGAAAAATGATTTAAACAATATTATTATTGATTAAATAATGTTTCACTTTAGAAATGAAGATTTTTTTGGATGGTGAATCAGTGAGGTTTAGAGGGACCGAATTCCATATCTTAGGTTCAGTGTAGCTAATATTATGTTGAAATGAAGTTTTTTTTGTGTTTGGGAATGTGGAGTTTATTTGAGATCCTGGTACTATAGTCATGTTATTCGTTATTAGGTGCAAATATAGAACATAAATGAGATGGAAGAATGGAGTTTAAACTTTTATGTACAAAAGAACATTTTTGAAGTGTATTAAGACCTTTAAGTTTTAATAGTTTTAGAGAAGGAAATAAGGGATCAGTACTAGTTCTTGGTGGGACGCCAGTTTATTAAGATTAGATGGAAATGTGTTACACCATGACAAGTATGGAAGAACAAGGGAACAACAGAGAGTGCGGAGAATATTATTGGGAAGAAATGATGCCAGTCTATATATTATACCAATATTTTTTGCAATTTTATTTTCAATTTCAAATATGTGGGGTTTTCA
>NW_022711579.1:843401-846856 GCF_011630105.1 Anneissia japonica
CTGACACCAACACAAGAGTCCGACAATAATGGTTTGTAAAAATTAGCGAGACAGGCTAGAGTTAGGATATTTTAAGAAAGTCGTCATCAGGTACTGATATGATAGTGAGATGAACAAGGTTATATAGAGAATATACAAAAGAAGCGGTGGTGTCGATAAAGCCTAAACGGCGGTACAGACGGCGTGGCAAAACAACGAACATAGTAAGACAATACTCTGCCTCGCCTAAAGGGCGTGTAATGGCATAGATACTAAAAAAAGCCTGACAAAAGAAAACAAATCAAAGGCCAAATTATGTCATAGTATCATGGTCACAGTATAAACCATACTTTTTAACAAGACTGTGAACAATGTTATTATCCCATGATATTCGAAGTTTGGTATACTTGCTCACTAATAAAAATTGTCATAGAACATTCGACCTCTCGCTGTCTAGGCGAGTGTCATCATCACCATTAGACCACAGATGCTTCATGGTTGCACAGATTCAAATAACCGTCAGCTAAATTGTATTACATAATGATGGTGGACCTCGAGAGGACGTAAAGAACGGCTGGAAATAAATAGTAGCATATAACAATAATCAAGATAGCCGTTAACACTGTTAAATTATATATAAATGATCAGTGTTCAATAATAATATAGTAAATAATAATAATAATAATATTAATAATAATAATAACAATATTAATAATAATATTAAATAGTAGCATATAACAATAATCAAGATAGCCGTTAACACTGTTAAATTATATATAAATAAATAACCAGTGTCCAATAATAATAGTGTTTAATAATCAGTGTAACAGTGTTCGAATGAAGGACGTGATGGTACATCGTGTAGCATAGCTCTCAACAAATGTGGTCCTATAAATAAATACATTGTGTAACAAAAGCAACTCTCATACTATCACGACCTATATGCACTGCGATCAGTATACGACCGACACCGACCAGTGTAAAAGCTGCTATGAGCAACTTGCTTGTGTAGAAGAGAGGGTCGTCGATGGTCGCGGATTTTTTAACATGTTGAAAAAAATATAGTGGTCGGTACTGGTCGCCAGGTCCTACTTCCGGTCAGATACGACCTTAGGTCGGTATGGTCGCATTGTTAGGTAGCGATAAGGTGAGACATGTTAAAATCCCTCCGACGGGATTCGAACCTACGACTCTCGCTGTCATGGCGAGCGTCATAATCATTAGTCCACTTCATGGTTGAACAGATTCATATGACCGTGAGCTATTGCATTACACAATGGTGGTGACCTCGAGAGGGTGTAAAGTAAATACCATCATTGTGTAATACAATGTAGCTGACGGTTATTTGAATTACACGACCCGAAATATCACTTCCTTGTAGGGTTCGCGGGGAGCAATTTTTTCCGTACGAAATATGCATTAAACTCCACTCGGGTCGTCTCGACTGACTCGACTAAAAAATCTCATATTGCAGAATTCAGGAGGTCAAATGTCATCAACGAAAGATAAACGTCTACAAACTGAGATTAATGTCGCTGTATGATTAAAAAAAAACATTGATATCACCATGCTAATTAATGCCGATTGGCCGTTTAAAATGACAAAATAATATTTGATTGAACTGCACGAGTAATAAAATGTGTTATTTGAACTTGTATACTTTGAACATTTTTTTTTCCCAGAAAGTCCTAGGTTTTGGTTAAATAGGCTTAACTAATAAAAATTATACATAATAATAATAATAATAAGTTACATTTATATAGCGCTTATTGCACAGTGCCTCTATGCGCTTTACATAAAATGATAAAAATTATAGGAAAGATCTTAAGTAAAGTTGGATTGGTTCAGTACTAATAGGATTTTGATCATGTACTCAAAACAGTTTTAGAAGGCCGCGCTTTCAGGGAAAAGTACAAGGAGGAAAAGACCAGCATTTCTTGATCAAATAAAACAGGGCGATAGTTAATTTCAAATTAAAAGAAAATGTGAGAATAGATAGTTCTAAAATACTGGATGCCATAGGGTCTGCCAAAAATGCAGAGTACCAATTACTGATTAAGGCTAGTTAATTATAGGCCTAGTAAATAGCATTGTACTGTAGGTTCTTAATTACAAGGCTTAGTTATTAATTATTGCGGAAATAATATATTTTTATTTTATTATTATTTTTATTATATTATTGTAAATTCAATTTTTTCAAAATTGTAAGTAATGTCATGTGAAGCGTGACTGTGGTGTCATGCCTGGGATCTTAACTAGGCCCTAAGGGGCCTAGGCTTAGTCTAGGGAGGGGGCCTGTAGTTAGGCATAGGTTAGCCTCTTTTTCTCTAGAATTTGATAGTACCTATCTACTACTGGTATTACACCTTATAGAAAGGGTACTAGCATACAACATACCACATACAACAACATTCACAGTTGTTAAGACGTACATCCCATGATAAATGATCGATAAGGTTTCATAGGTCTACCGTAGGCAAACATTTAGAAGGAACAATAATAGTAATACTCGAGCGTCACGACATTGAGAAGTGTTTGCTCTTGTTTCTAATAATTTAAAATTAGTATCATATCGAAATCCAGTCGAGTCAATCCGAGATGGCCCGCAAACTTTGAAACAAATTATATTTAAAGATATATTGTCAACAAATTTAATTTAAAATTTTATTTTTGTATACATAATATTATAACAAATAATAATTACAATAGGCCTATACCTTAATAAATTAATAAATTACTGTGTATCTAAAGGAAAAGAATTCAGATGTGGCGTACCACAATGCTCGATATTGAGTACTTTATTATTTTTACTATTATGTAAAAGATATTTTTTTTCTTCATATAATTAAGAAATTGAGGTGGTAATGTTTGCTGACACAAATATTCTATACAATCACTATGATATTATACAGGAAGATTTTCGAATATTTTATAATGAGCTTCCTAAACTTTCAAAATGGTTTATTGCAAATAAGCTTACATTAAATGAAATTAAGACAAGTCATGCTATTTTCAGAAGTAAACAAGAAAATTAAGACTCTTGATTTGAGTTTATTCATGAATTCTTTTGAAATTTTACGCACCAATCAAACCCATTTTGTTTTTAGTTGGGCTTGATGATGACCTGTCATGTGATCTTTTTATATAAATTACATGGCAACAAAAGTCTCAATATTTGGAGTCTGAAATAAGTTGAAGTATGTTCTGCTTTATAACATATTATTGACACTTTACAAAGCTCTAAATATCCAACGTTTAAACATATTCGATTTCTTCATGGGGTTCAGACAGTATTACATTTCACATAGAACAAAAAAATCTTATCTTAGTCACTGCTATATTGTTTATCCCTATTGCTAGTTTGTAAAGCTTTTTTAATCATACGTGTTATCGCTGAGGAAGAGCACAGGCGTGCTCGAAATATTCGAAATAAAAAATTATCTTATGTCTATTATGTCAACGTATACGACTCTACT
>NW_022711579.1:846896-851775 GCF_011630105.1 Anneissia japonica
GAACCTACAAACATTATATATATATATAATTATATATATATATATATATATATATATATATATGTAATTGTATATAATGTATAAATGTATTTTTTCAATATATTTTTTTAACGTTATTACTAAGTTAGCAATTTTTATTTACTTTAGTTTGGGCATATTTTGTCATCCCTTTTCCATTTTTAAATTTATTTGATATCGTAACCTGTTCTTATTGGATCTTTTTGTTTACTTTGGAAATAAATTTGTATTGATTAATTGAATTCTTATTGTTTGATTGATTGATTGATTGAACTTATCCTCGAGCATAAAGTAAATTAATTAAATCGCCCATACACGGCCTAGTGCGTACGTATTGTTCGGTAACCAGGCACAGGGTGGAGCTATGCACACTGTGGTTTGACTGCACTAGTTTAAATTGGTATTGGCATGGACATTTGATACTCTTAATTTGACTCACAAATATTACATTTTCAGTAATATGGCATGCTTATTATATTTCTTGTAAGGAAACATCTGATTGCAGTTAATTTAATTCAATTGAATAAAAAAAAATTATTCTACAAGTTCAAGCAGTAATATTACTTACTAATTATATTTAACGGTCGGTACAGTTTGTGATCGTACAGTGTGCCATAATACGATTAATACTATGTTGTCGCATTAACTTTACTTTACGTGAAACAGATCCGTGTATAATCGACCCATGCGTACCTCACCTTTAAAACCAGCAACAGCTGTACTCCTTGGTTACTTTGTGTTTAAGTTCCCAACATGCGAGTTTTATAAATGTATTCTCTTCCTGATACTAAACAGTTAGTTGACGGTTATTGGCAAGATGTATTCTCTACTACTAGGTAAAATAACTAACTTGACAACTTAGGTTCTTTTAATAAGGTAGTAGTATATGGGCATAATACTTGCATACACACAGAGATTTTGTCAAAGTAGGAAAGATCAGATAGTAGGCTTTATAGCATGCCTGGCACCAACAAACGAGTCCGACAATAATAGTTTGAAAGAATTAGCAAATCCGGTTGAGAATGTCTTTCCCAAACAACATAAATCAGAATCCAAGGGCACATTAGAATGTAGTAGTCGAAATCGCAGTAAATGCTCGCACCTGGGTGGACAACATTTGTGCAACCATACGCTACGGCTAAAAAAATGTGCATAAAATGCATGTAGGCAGCGCGGGAATGCGATGTTGAAAGCGTAGAAAACTTTGAATTCCTGATCAAATGCTGCCACCATCGTCGAGCCAGCTTTTATAGCTACATGGTCATACAGTATATACTGTATAATAATAATAATTAAAAAAAACTGCTTCAGTTTTGTTGCTGGACCAACAGACAGTATAAATGGTTGCATGTATTTCCATTTTTTCTCTCTGGCTAAATTGTCCACGTTTATGCCAATCTGCAAAAATACAAGAAATGATAAATGGGTCATTCCATGCCAACTCAACAAATTTTCAGAAAATCTTGGTTGGGTAGGCCTCCGTCTCAGATTTTCTTGAAACTCGGTTATGATATACCAACATGTCTAACGAACAAACCTAAAAATTGACTTGCCAATTTCTAAGCCGTTTAGAAGTTACGGCCATTTGAAATTTCTGGGTCATACCCCTTTTTAACTCTCAACGACATTTGTAAAGTTGCATTTTCAGTTAGCCATATCTTCAAATAGAATAAAAATAATTAAATGAAAATTGATATTTAGACTAAGTTTTGGCTGTAGAACAGGGATATGACATGACTTTTGGTGGTACACCGGACCCCGTGATATGTCACTCTTTTGGAGTGAAAACCGTTTCACTCCAAGTGAAGAGTGACATTTTCACTCTTTTACAATAAGAGAGTGCATTACGTAGGGTCTGTTTGCTACACATCAACACATCATGAACATAAAATTGAAAAGCTGTTTAGGTAATTATTATCAAAATATCATATTGTTGTTACGAGACACTACAATACCTCGATATAACCCCTATTATAAATACCTTCGAGACCCGTTAATAGGTGTAGAAGTCCGACCCCTATTCAGGGGACACCAAAGCGTGAAATTCTACCCTTATTGTGGGTGTTGGTCTAATGTTTTCAAAATTATAAAATTATATTTTTATTGACCTAAAAATGAGTTACAGTAGAATTATAACTAATTTATATTAATAATTTGCAATGCAAAATGCATTTGAATGTGAAATCAGCAGTAATGTAGACCTAGTTAAAACTAAAATAGTTATTATATTATGTTCCCAAGTGAATGCAAATTTAATGACCAAATATTCTTTTTTTAAATATTGAGCTTTCTATTGGATGCATATAGCATGAATAGAGTAACGTGCACATTATGCTATAGATTAGAATCCTATATGAAAGCACACACAGAAAAGGAAATCCCCATGGTGAGGGGTAAATTAGACAATAGTGCTTGGAGTAGGCCTAGTGATGCTCACACTAAGGATTCAGGGGAAACATTCTGGTTTGTTGTGAAGTTTCTTGCTCAAAACGTGTCAACATATAAATTTGAAAGATATTTTGTTTTAGACTGGTGTAGTTTTTGCGATATTGAACAATGAAAACAAATTAAGTATCACCTTACTATGGGTTGCATATGCATCGATTTTACCATTTGGCACACCCGGACAGTGTTCCCATACCATTAAAGGAGAGGTCATAGTGCTAAAAGAAATAATTTTCTCAATTTCACGAAAAACTGTCTCCTGAATAGGGGTGTCCCAAATTAGAGTTGTGCTGTAGTCGTACATTTAGTATTTTGGACGACATTTCTATTTTTTTTCTAAAAAAAAAAAAAACAAAAAAAAAAACACTTTAGGTCTTGGACCGTGGGCAGCTATAACAAAAACATAGAATAAATAAATAAATAAATGGGTACTAAGGAGTAAAAGGTTGCCGACCGTAGCATTAGACCATAAAGGCTTCGTGGTTGCGCAGATTCAACTAACGTCAGATACACTCTATTACACAATAGGTACGGCTGGAAAAAATAATAGCATATACTGTAATATAGATCAAGATAGCCGTTAACACTGTTAAATTATATATAAATCATCAAAGAAAGGTAAATACAGTGTTCAAATAAAGGATATGATAATACATCGTGTAGCATAGCTCTCAACAAATGTTGCCCTATAAATAAATTGTGCCTCTGTGTATATTTTACTCTAACACGAACCTACAAAACATTGAACGAGGACTTGTCACTACAAAAGCAAGATATTGCAGAATTCGTTATGCAAATTTAGGTTGGTACAGTGGAAGGTAGCGGAGTAATACAGTTGGTAAGTGGAGCGCGTACCATTTCAGTGAGTTTGTATGTTCACGAAATATCGAAATGTTAACCCCAAAAGTGATTCGATTTAAAACAATAATTTAATTTTTTCCCTTATATTGTCTATGTGGTCTGGCAATAAGGCACTCATCTTGGTAGCGGAAGGTTGCAGGTTCGAGTTCCGAGAACCCTTTTTTATTTGAACACTGTTGTTATATCTCTTTTAATGTTACTACGCCTAAGTAAGCTGTCACATCCAGTATATAAAGTGAACTTTATATAATTAATTTATATTTTATTTAAATAGTGGAGTAGAATAATCTTTTTTTTTAACAGATCGTTATTGGCACACTTCTACTTTGGAAGCAATTGTTTGGTAAGATTCTAATATATTATATATTATTTTATCAACCTCTAACTTTTGAAATTGGCGTTTCAGAGGATCTCAAATACAAAGCATTGGCCTAAGTGTCGATGATCTCGCAGTACTGTATATCTGTATACAGTCATTAGATTAAACAGCCAGCCATTGGTAGAGTTAAATAAAAACAATCGTCGTGGTATTTACCAAAACGAATTTATGTACTGCTAATACAAACGAGATTCTTCAAAAGTACTTTCTTTTAATTCTGACAATTATTGGTATTGACAATTATTGGTATCTGTAACTTGTTATGTTTGGTTTTATAATTTATTGTTTATATAATAGCAACCGCATATTATTTTTTTAGGTATAATTGCTGAACAGGTGGATGTAATTGACTTTGTAGGTTACACAAATTATGCGGCAGTCAAATCAAATAAAGACTGTGACATTATCAATGCAGTTATTCATCCTGACATATCTGAAGAATTATATATTGGCATAGCACTGTCCCCATTGTATGGGACCCGCTACGATGAGACGCCGGAAGCTAGAACGGAATTCACAGAGGAAAACAGAGCAGAAACAATTGCAAGTACACTTTTCCCTTCAAACACTAAGGCCTGGTATAAGGATGATGCAGATTCGTACAATTCGTTTCGAATTAGAATAGACAAACACTGTGATATTTGGGATCGCGTTGGTGTTTTCTACACTAAAGCTGTTTTAGACGGATTTAGAACAGCAATCGCGACGCTGCCATTACTCAGTGATGAAGGTAGGAAATAAGAGAAAATGTATGTATTCCATTGTATGGCGGGCTTACTTCTACTGAATGTGAACTGAAATAAGGAATTTAAATATTAACAGATACAGAAAATGCAAGAAAGCTAAACTGTATTCTTTTTTTAAGAATTGCAAACACTAATGTTTTGTTTCTGCTTACCGAATACCAGCTACTCATCTTTATTCATAAATATGAAAGCATAAATATACAATACAGTAATACAAAAATATGCAAAGATAAGACATACAGATAAATAAAGATTAATTTAGTGCAATAAAATTGATTTCACAAATCTTGACATTTCATCGGCCTCATAGGCCACATTATTGTAGCTAGGGTACAGACCCAGACGAAACGTTAGACTATCTTAGCAGAGCTAAAGTCAGTCCCACTTGGAAATCTACTGAACACGAAGCCAAATCAAGGCAATATATATA
>NW_022711579.1:852072-857214 GCF_011630105.1 Anneissia japonica
TCATTGATGCACGGTAGAGATTGCATCTTTAGATCTCTGATCTTGTTCACATATTCACGGACTAGTGCTGTCTCGTAAGAATTTCGTAGGACGCGTTAAGAATGACAAAATATTCTCTGTATCTACTGGAACCGAGCCATATAGCTTGTATGCCACTATTTGCATTTACACCTGGGCTGTGTATATATATTGCCTTGGTTTGGCTCTGTAATCATTAGTGGTCGTGGGACTAGTTTGGGCCCTACCTAAGCTGGTCGAACGTTTCGTTTGGGTCTATATCCTAGCTGGACTGATGAGGCCTGGAAGGTCGAAACGGATCCGTCTGTAGATATTGGGATTCCTTCCAGTGGATGCTTAGTTTATTTTGTCATTCTGATCGGATTTTCTCTACTGTTCCGTTTTAATTTTAAATAAACAGACTTTTATTGGTCTAACCACAGAGTGCAGGAATCAACAGACTTTAAATGATGCTTATGGTAATGATAAATCATAATGATAAAATGCCAAAAAAAAAATCCATTTTGTACTGTAGATCTTAGATTAATATTTATTACCTTTGCATTCACAATTATATAATATTATAATAGCATGTTTATACAAATGAATGCCAAGTGCTGAAACTACAAAGTTAATATACTGGAGTTTTATACTAATATATTCACAGAAGTCGACTGTTAATAAAAAATATACTGTATATTTCTTGCACTAGAAATTAAGTATCAAGAACATTGAGAATTTAATTTGATACAGAGATGTGTCACTAATATAGAGAGGTAACTTGACAAAGTCTTTATGATTATGAGCTGAATATTGCACTGACGAAACATTGTACAGTAATAGGATTTTATACATAACCTGTATTAATACAGTAAAACAAAGGTTCCAGTTATTTTTTCTTCTTCGAATGCACATTACTAAAGATAAAATTATTAAGCAAAACCTGAAAAGACTGCTTCACTGAATTGCTACTACACTATACTAAATATCACTCACACCATAATATTATTAATAACAAAACAATAATATTGATAAAATATATCAATAGAAATAATTGAAAAATGTAGATTACAAAAGATCTGTCCACAGAACAAGATTTAAAACATGGATAGCAAATTTGTGGTGAGCTTCCTATCTCTGACTGGAGAAACATAATATGCATTGCATAATAATGACCAACCGATGTTTTACATTATTTTTTTTAGTATTGGTCACATTTTATGCTAAATTATCTGTATATTAGTACAAATATATTTTAATCATATTGTATAATACAATATGATTAAAATATATTTGTACTAATATATAGATAATTTAGCATAAAATGTGACCAATACTAAAAAAAATAATGTAAAACATTGGTTGGTCATTTAAAATGATTAAAAAAAACCAGACATACTGTAAATTCCAAAAGCTTTCATTACTATACAGTGCATTCATTCATTGATATGCAGTATGAAGCTTCTGGAAGAAATTTAATTATGTTACTAGTCTTGAGTGATGTTCTTGTATTGAAAATTTCAAAGAACTGTACCACTCTATAATGTGTATGTTTTTGTATTATATTAACATTTCCCACTTGAACAATCAACATTTCAATATTGTACATACAATATCATTAAAATCCCACCTTGTTTTAAGGAATATAAAACCAAAACATTATTTGTGACGATATATTTCACTTTAACACACATAACTGAACACATAATTATTAGTGTAGAAATTCACTCAACTTAACCACCAAGATATTCAACTCCACTGCAATAAACATAGTTCTAAAAAAGGCTTTCCCCTTTTTTAAACATATTAATCCATAATCAGAGATATAAGATGGTTAGATAACTTAAATAAAATAGTGATACTTTATAATTAATTGCATAGATTTCATAATTACAGTAACATCATGAATACGTGTAATAAATATTTGTTAGCCTATAAAGTGCTGCATGTCATTTTACTATAATTAAAGTAGTTAATTCTATGAGGGGGACAACAGAATATTTTTCCTAAGCAATTTTTAAGAATTGCACAATATGTAATATGTATACTTCATTCTCCTTGCACAACAATTAAATTAAACACTATAAAGTAGAAAGTATTTAATGCTACGTTTGTACTTTAAATTGCAGGTTTAGGTCAAAAAAAATTTCATCTCACAATACAAGGCTTAGTTTCAAAACATCTAAAGCTGAAAGAAAAAATAAATATGTATCATTATACAGGAGTAAAAAGATTGTTGCATAATTATGACATTTTGTTTGTTTATTTATTCAGTTTATCATTCATTCATTTATTTAGTCATCCATTTTTATAATTATTTAACCAGACAGGTTCAAATTTACAGTGAAAATAGATTGTAAAATGTAGTGTAAAATGTTTCTTGGATTTTTCTATGCTCAATATTTTTTAGATTATACATACCGTATGTAGGATCATGAATTGTGAGAAAGACAGAACAGTTCTTTGTGTGCGTGAGGTGAGTGTCTTCAGCAACTGTAGAATAATTGAAATTACAAAAAGTTCTTTAGGTTATTAGGCATAAAAAGCTTGGATTTAATTCCAATTTGACTGCTTGCATACAATATAAACAATATTTTTTTTAATAGATTTAATTGTTTTTGTAAAGTTACAATTAAATTATCCCATTGTTTTACATTGTCCCTATTATCTTTTCTATCTTTTCTACATTGTGTTTTTGTAAAGTGATTTAGTTATGGTTTTGTAAAGTTACAATGCAAACTATCGTATTGTTTTACATGGTCCCTCCATTATAAAATTTTGACCAATGTTTCTCTAAAGTTATCCTCACACGTAGCTAGAACCATAATATATGACAAAATTTTATGTGAGCAATGGACAAAATGTGACCAGTAATTAAATTACCAAAAATGATTCAAAGTTAACAAGAATATAAAAGAAATTCTATTGTTTTTTTTCTGGGACAGCCAGATTATATATTGACCTAGAAATTTGTTTTCAATAATATTTTTCCACTGATTAATATAGGCCTATAGCAAATTTATTTATAGCTGAATATCTGGGTATATATTTTAAAACGTGAGGAAGACACATGGTTTTTAAAATTTAAAAAGTACTATAGGACCCAATATTTAATTGTTTTACTGGCCTGATATTTTTCAAGATAGTTAAAAAAAATGTATTTGTTATATGCATAGAGTTACTGTATCCATGGTGTATGTACTGTACAGTATGAGGAATGAACAACATGTAAAGTGCTGTATGAATACCCTCAGAAATAATTTTGGATGTTTTATAAACCTGATGACTACTTTGGCGTCTTACTTACTTTCAGCAGTCTTTTCATAAGGTGACTGGTTGTCGATATCAGGTTGATAAATTCTCAGGATCCTCAATGTTTTTCGGTTAATACGGTAACTTGTTCTGATCAATTTTCAGTAAAAACTTCCTCGTTGGCAACTTTCAATCAAAATTATTTTGTTTTTAATCTGCACCAGGGACGTATCCAGGGGGGAGCCGTGGGAGCCGCGGCTCCCCCCTTTTGTACACAGTGTTAAAATTTTAAAGCTTATTCTTGAGCCAATACAAATTCTTTCCTGGGATCACTCAAAATGAATACTTCTAAACATGTAAATATGCATCAGTACACGTTATACATAGGCATAATAGAACACATGGGCCTAAGCGTGATTTTAAAAAATCTTAAATCCATAAATCTCAGGCCAGGTCTTTTAAGATAGAAATGCGATACAGTGGTTCAATTTCGTTTTTATCCTTTTGCAAGTTTCTTTAAATGTTTGTTTAATAATACTACTACTAATAGTAATAATAATAATAACAATGATGATGATGACAATAGTAATAATTGATATTAATATTAATAACAATAAAAAGTGAAGAAAATTGTGCTAAATGCGAAAAAAAGGTGTGATTTGTTGATCATAATATATAGTATATATAGTTAAAGCTTAGTAAGCTATAATTAGGCCTAAGTTGTCCTGGATATTAAGTAGATCCCTGATTAAAGATCATGAGAAATTTGTTGGCGTTTCATTTTGACTATAATGATAATGTGATGATGATGGATTTTACTATATAAAAGTGTCATTTCTCAGCCCCAGCCATGGTGGGGCTGAGGACGTTGTGAAATCACGTTTTTGAAGTAGCCCTATGTAAAGTACATATTCAAAGACAATGTTTTTAAGCTTTTTTCTTCTATGTTTTTTTCTATGGTATATCACACACATTAATAAGATCTCTATGGTTGTCAAAAATCCCTGATAAAAGATCATGTTTGTTTAATAATACTATTAATAATACTAATAATAATAATAATAATAATAATAACAATGATGATGATGACGATAGGAATAATTGATGATAATATTAATAGCAATAAAAAGTGAAGAAAATTGTGCTAAATGCGAAAAAAAAGCTATGATTTGTTGATCATACTATAGTATATATAGTTAAAGCTTAGTAAGCTATAATTAGGCCTAAGTTGTCCTGGATATTAAGTAGATTCCTGATAAAAGATCATAAGAAATTTGTTGGCGTTTCATTTTGACTATAATGGTAATGTGATGATGATGAATTTTACTATATAAAAGTGTCATTTCCGGCCATCTCGAGAAGTACTATTTCCTCAAATTTTCTCACCTCAACCCCAGCCATGGTGGGGCTGAGGTGGTTGTGAAATCACGTTTTCGAAGTAGGCCTATGTAAAGTACATATTCAAAGACAATGTTTATAAGCTTTGTTTTCTATGGTATACACATACACATTAATAAGATCTCTATGATTGTCAAAAATCCCTGATGAAAGATCATGAGAATTTTTTTTGGCGCTTCATTTTGACTAATGGTGATGTGGTGATGATGAATTTTACTAAAAGTGTCATTTCTAGCCATCTAGAGGTACTATTTCCTCAAATTTTCTCACCTCAGCTCCAACCATTGTGGGGCTGAAGTGGGTGTCGACTCACAAAATGCCTTCCCCCTTCACCTTTTAAAACAGATCTGTGCCCTTCCCTGGGTATGACATTAAACTCCATCGAGTCGGCTCCTGATGTATGTCTTAGTGATTGAATGTCCATTTTTCGTGATTATGACTATTCTGGATAAAGAATGTTTTGAGCAGAGGTGGATTCAAGCCCCCCCCCCCCCA
>NW_022711579.1:857219-865772 GCF_011630105.1 Anneissia japonica
CTTTCATTTTTTAAGGAAACAAAAAAAGAAAAATATATTCAAATTGAAGTGCGAGAGTGTAATATCCGGCCATCTAGAGATGCCTTAATCATAAATTTTCTTACCTCAGCCCCAACCATGGTGGGGCTGAGGTGGGTGGTTCCTCGGTCCGTGAAAGTCCCTCCCTGGTTCCTGGATCTGCCACTGTTGATTTATTATATAATTTTTTTTGCGCTTATTTATAATGCGTCTATTGCAATTTTCACTTTATCCTCTCAAACAGTCCTAAGAACGTTCAGAGTGCGCTACTTCACTTCGCCCCCTTGACCCCGCCGGGGTCATACGTAATTCGCATAACGGCTCCCCCCCCCCCCTTTCAAAATCCTGGCTACGTCCCTGATCTGCACTGTGATCTTCTGCCATTAAAGTAGAATGAGTACATTAGGTAAGAGTCCATCTCAAAAGATATTAATTAGTAAGTCCGATATATGGAATTTTTAAAACAAGTCCAGAACAATGGAGTCTCACAGATGTTATGCAACACTCCAAATCAGTAGTATTCGCCAGTCCTGAGAACATCGATATTCTTTTAACACAACAGAGTTCCAAAACAGCGTTGATGGAAGGTCTTTATGCGCTTTGTCTGTATTTGAGTTGTACTCCAAACCTCCCACTTATATAATTTGTCAGTACAGATCTGTAAATGCCAATCTTGTAAAGGTTTGTATGTTGTGACTGTTCCATAAATTTCTTAAGAAAAAAATCCAAAATAACAAATTATATTTAAATACGAATATTCCTCAAAAAATATTCTCCCCCCCCCCACTCTCTCTCTCTCTCTCTCTCTCTCTGTCTCTGTCTCTGTCTCTTGGCCTGCCTACTGAACTATCTGGCGGTGGTTCGTTCGTCAACGATATACTACGGGTAGCCATAAAAAGTATTATGAATTTAGCAATATACATACTATAATTAATTATAATTTACAATACCGTATAATACTCATTTAAAAAATAGTATATTTTATTTATTTATTTTTAAGAAAATAACATACTGTAGGCATGGCCTATATGGTAAGTTGGATAACCGAGCGGTTAAGGGAGGGAACCTCCGTGTACAGTTATAATATCGGATCGGTTAGAATGGCACGTACGCCTAGGGTCTGGTTGTGAAACAGTTCTTCACGGGTAAGGACTATAAACCGTAGGTCCAGTTTAATTACCGTCGAGACGAGTAGGGGGTTTAACCCCTACTGAAGAGTGTCACTGGTACTGGTTTACCGGGTAGCTCAGACACGTAAGATACCTTAGGGGAGAAGCAAGTTACATAGAATAAGAGCCGTCGACACCTTGAGTGCTTTGAGACCATTCAGGTGTGAAGCGCTTTATATAAATCTATTTACTAAAATGTTCACATCAATCATCGTAGAATAATAAGTTGGCTATTTTGTCATTTCTACCGGGTCAATTCGCAACAAAAATGAGCAAATTGGTGGCGAAACAATTGCTTGAAGCTACAGTACCACCTCAGCCCCAAAAGAAAGGACCCTACCCTGCCCAATATTCCAGGATTAGCAGACTGGAGCCATAGAGACCAGCCCAGACTAGGGCCTTCGTCTCAGTCTGTAACATTTTAATGTTCAATCGCAAGTTGGATAGGGCCGGACTTAGGCACCTACATGTTTATATACTCTAATCCTCAACCCTACTTATGTAGACTGGGCTAGGCCTAACTTGAGCCTCCTCCGGCCTATGTCCTATGTCCCAATGTAGGCCTAGGTAGGGGCCGGGCTTAGCCTAGCGGGTCATACTGTAGTGTATGGTGAACTCAATAAAGTATGTATGAATGTAAACTTTCACGTAATAATTCAGCAAATATTAATTTAAAAACTTTTTGGACACATATGTTCATTTCTATTCTTACAAAACAAACTATTTATAAAGAAGAATAACAACAGCAACAACATATTTATTAAGACGGAAATATAATTCAACTAAAGTAGACTTAAAAAATAATGTAAAAAAATTGTTCATCCTTTTGAGATCTTCAGCTAGTAATCTTTTTTAAATTCAAGCTAATTTCAACCTAGAGACAGAGTGGTAGCGGTCAGTGTTGGAAATAAACATATGTTCATTTCTATTCTTACAAAACAAACTATTTAGAAAGAAGAATAACAACAGCAAAAACATAATTATTAAGACGGAAATATAATTCAACTAAAGTAGACTTAAAAAATGATGTAAAAAAATTGTTCATCCTTTTGAGATCTTCAGCTAGTAATCTTTTTAAAATTTCAGCTAATGTTCAACCTAGAGACAGAGTGGTAACGGTCAGTGTTGGAGACTCAACTGTGATGTTAACTGTCGAAACTGATGAATCCAGCCTCAGATGGAGAAAAGATGGCGGATCAGAAATAGAGGAATGGCACGATCTGAGCTCAGTAACGATCAACAACGTGCGATTAGCCGATGCTGGAATATATGAGTGTTACGTCACCGGTACACGAGCAGAGGCAAAGCATGCTTTCATTGTTCTCCATGTTAGAAGTAAGATTTTGTTCAGTTACGATTGATCCTCAGATGTAGTAAGATGATACCAAATCTGCAATATTATATTATAGTCCTAATATAATGATAATAATTATATGATTATTATCATATACAGAAACAAAATAAAAGGAACGAGTAAAGTATTATTACTATTTTAATTGGTATTATTATTATTATTGTGGTGCAGATAGCACTATACATAGTTCTACATTCATAATGATTGTAAAATGGTTGAACGAATTCCAAACCTATTGCTGAATCTCTTAACATTCTTTGGACCAAATTTAATTCAGTGATACTCGAAATCTTTGCATCTCACTCCCAACTCACCTCATACGTTATTAAAGCTGTTGAATTATAGAGGAGAAGTTAAAAACTGTCTATAAGTAACTAAAAAGAAAAATGAATTATTAAATGTCTATTGCTTATGTATACAATTTTCAGTAGCATTGCACAAAATCCATTATATTTATAACATGCTGATAAATATTATTAGCATCGATGACAATGCATATTATTATACTAATAAATGTTATTATCTTTTTATTCATAATTAAAATTACTTGATGAAATGTATAAAATAGGAACGATAAATATATTATATTATCAAACATACTAATTTAATTTTTTTTAGCATGTCCTGCTTCTAGATGGTCTCCACCGTTGTGTTTATTGTGGTGCCCAGTATGCTACAACGGTGGTGTTTGTGACGTGGACTTTGGCATATGCTTATGTACCACTGGTTTTAAAGGTGATAACTGTGAGATATGTGAGTATCCGAATTGTATAGTACTTCATGGCTTAGTCAAACATGGAATCAGTACTACTGATCAACCTACTGAAAAGAAACTTTGGTCTAGACCCAGACGATTCCCTTTAAGTAACAATTGATCAATTTTGTATAAATTATATAATAAATGTTGTTATACGAACCAATATTACCAAAACGTTAAAAGACATGAAGAAATTACTTTCTTCCAAAGCAATTTCTGGAGCTTTTCTTTCAGGTTTATTGTAGTTAATTTTCCTTGTTTCTTGCTATTCGGCATTTTATATGATTTATCTGTTTTTACTACCAATTCAATTCAATTCAAAAGTGGCATGTATTTCCTTCAAAACGTGAATTACAATCTTCATTGAAATTTAACAAATAAATTTTAAATGATGATAATAATAATAATGGTAATAGAGCATTTCAATAGATGAAAAATTATTATAAAAATACATACATATTTGGAATTATAAGGGAAAAAATTAAAGCTACTGTTAAATAGTAAAATATCAATTAACATATGAAAAATGATTTAATCAATATTATTATTGATTAAATAATGTTTCACTTTAGAAATGAAGATTTTTTTGGATGGTGAATCAGTGAGGTTTAGAGGGAGCGAATTCCATATCTTAGGTTCAGTGTAACTAATATTATGTTGAAATGAAGTTGTTTTTTTTTGTGTTTGGGAATGTGGAGTTTATTTGAGATTCTGGTACTATATTCATGTAATTCGTTATTAGGTGCAAATATAGAACATAAATGAGATGGAAGAATGGAGTTTAAACTTTTATGTACAAAAGAACATTGTTGAAGTGTATTAAGACCTTTAAGTTTTAATAGTTTTAGAGAAGGAAATAAGGGATCAGTACTAGTTCTTGGTGGGACGCCAGTTTATTTAGTTTAGATGGAAATGTGTTACACCATGACAAGTATGGAAGAACAAGGGAACAACAGAGAGTGCGGAGAATATTATTGGGAAGAAATGATGCCAGTCTATATATTATACCAATATTTTTTGCAATTTTATTTTCAATTTCAAATATGTGGGGTTTCCATAATAGACGACTATCAATGGATACTCCAAGGAATTTAGCGTGTTCAACCAAGGAAAACATAATCATTGAGTTTGATCTGCAGCTGACCTAGTTAAATTGGTATTTGGGTACTCCTAAACAATACATAGTTACACTTCTTTAAGTTTATATTAAGGCAATTTGCCAGAAACCATTCGGATACTTCTCCCAAACTTGAATTCACTATACGAAATAATAATTCTAAATGTTTATTTCTACCAAATATAGTCGTGTCCTCCGCATATAAAAAGTAAGATAATAATGCTGAAGAATTATAAATATTATTTATATATAAAAGAAACAAAAGGGGGCTCAAGAGAGAGCCCTGTGGGACACCGCAACTAATAGGCAAGTAATGAGATTGTGAGCCACCATACCTTGTGCATTGGTAGCGGTTAGTCAAATAACTCCTAAATAGATCGTGAGGAACTTCACGGATACCATAGTGATACAGTTTAAAGAGTAGAATTAAATGGTTAATAATATCGAACGCTTTCGATAAATCGATAAATACACCTATTGCAAACATTTTCAAAAGCATCAACAATTTCGTTGGGCAAGTCAATTAATGCGATATACACGTGTCAAATTTTTTACGAAACCCAAATTGCTTATTAAAAAGAATATCGTTTTTTTCAATGAAAGCATACGTTCTATTGTAAATAATACGTTCTAATATTTTGGAAAATACAGTAAGAACAGATATTGGTCGGTAGTTGGACAATGAATCTTTCCTACCCATTTTAAAAATAGGGGAGACTCTCGCTAATATCAATTGGTCTGGGAAAACCCCGTTTTTTAAAGATAAATTAAATATATGGCGAAGAGGTTCAGTTAAAAAATAAATTTGATTGTTTTATACCTTTTGGGCTAAATTCGTCCCTGTGTTTTATTAGTTTTAAAGATACGATAATGCTCTGTTCTTTTAGTTTAATTGTATCTTTGTAATTCTAATTAAATTTATTCAATTGTTGTTTTGCAATAGATTTTACTATATAGGCCTACTTAGATTATGATTCTCCATTGTATTTTGCGTATTGGCTTGTTTTAGTGTATTTTTTTTTTGCATTTCGAGATTAATAGATTTTGGCAAAGTCAGGTTTTATTGGCTTAGGCCTACAGTTGCACAATTTTATTCCATATCAGTGGCGTAGGGATGGGGCCCATGACTATTAGGGGCCCATTCATAAATAGGCCTAAAAATACGAATTAAAATTAATTTCCATTATTAACATTTTTGAAGGAAACAGCCTCTTAATAACATTCAGATTTTTAAAGGAGTAATTACTTATTACTTTGTTCATTAGTTTTAATTTAGGTGTCACCAATTTCCTCGATTAGTTTTAATGTCTGCTGAGAAAGCATAGGCCCCTCTTGAAATAGTGACGGAGGTTCCGAGTATCATTAGTAGTATTTATTACTAGCCTAGTTCACCTATTGACGCTTCACATCATTTTATGTTTTGCTGTAGATTACCAGGAAATTCAAACTGTCCATACCGAAATTAACAGTTAAATTATTTATAAATATAGGGCTTTGTTTAAAAGAATGTGAAAGTTTTAATTTTAACAGCCAGTGCTCCAAAATAGTGATAATATTATTGATATTGCAATGCTCATACACTTCTTTCCTTATAAATCTAAATGATTATGCCAAATAAAAACAAATTTCTCGTCCCCTCGCGCATTCATTTTATCTGCCTCACCTTTATTTCTATTTCCTTCATTTTACAAAATATACGAAAATCTGGCTAACTCCCATTAGTAAAATTCCTCTCTTGATCGTTCGTAGTTGGAAATTCATATGGTATAAATCAATGTCTAGTGCTTCTTTTAGTTGTTTCAATGTGTCTGTTTGGTAAAAGTGAGAAAGTAGTAGCTGTTTCCCATCGACTCGATTCTCCTTTTTTTCAAAATATTACGACGAGCACTACATTTTTTACTTGGCCTTAACAGTGTGTATTGAGAGCAAGTTGATATTATTAACCACCGAGTGACCAATACAGACAACAATTCCTTAGTAGTAGTGGCCATATTTACATGATTACTTTATATAGTTGACCAGTAGAACTACCGACTAAATCAGCAATGGTTACTTCTACAGTTGGGTTCGAATCTATTTTAGGTATTAACATAATCGATACAACGGATAACGACCTTTATCAGCCAGTTTGGCCCATTAAGTACAGGGCCCTGTAGATGCAAAGTCTTCCGTATCAAATTATGTAGTATAACATTTAGTACCATGGATTCTTTATTAATTGACACAATAATTCGTAATGTATTATATGCAGTCGAAATAATAATAATTTATAAATAGTGTAGTTTTATATAGAGCACATATCCATCTAATGTAAGATGCTCAGGGCGCTAGATGCGTGGACGTTATGACTTTCTTCGCCACTAAGGGTCCCTTCGTGCCTGCGCTACCTGGTAACCCGGTACCAGCAACTCGTCGTCCACCACAGGGGCTGTCTGTTCCAATACACCGGGGCATCCCATACTCGTCTCGAAGGATGTTCTGGGTTCTTTATAGTGCACACGAGCCATTGTATACACTGGGCCTACGGTTTATAGTCCTTATCCGAGAAGACTTGTTCTACCATTAGAACCATAGGCGAGCGTGCCGTTCGAACCTGTGCCGGTATTATGGTTATAGCTCGCGGCGCCCCTGCTAACCGCTCGGCCATTCGACTCACTTGCAACAGATGTAGTTTACTTATAGTTGCATGTAACAGCTAGGTTACCCTTATGTTATAATCAGTTGCTTTCCTTGTCCTTTTTAATATTGCTATTTTCATCATTAATTAATATTTCTTTGTAAATATGTGTTTCTGTCTTGCTTTTGAAAATGAAAATATAGTTAAAAATAAATGTTAAAAGTCATATATAAATTAATACTTATTACAGCGGCCGGAGGGAATAGGTTTGGTCACAACGGTACAGTTGAATGTACTACGGGTGAGAATGAGTGTATGGGAAAATTATTTTGTGGACAGGACCCTGTTGGCTGTAATTGTGCGTCTGGATGGAAAGGCTTGACATGTGAAACTGGTAAGCATGTACCACAGATCATTATATTTTTCAACAAACAATGATTGTAATTACAATAATTAAGGTAAATTACTGTGTGTGGCTCGTTTTGGTAAAGTTTTCACCAACTACAGCTCATAACCTAATAAGATCGCTAACTACATGGACATTTAAAGTTTTGGTAAACAAATGACCATTTAATTCATCTTGGAATGTAATGCCTAGTAAAGGAGGTACGGTAACATAGTAATTATATGAATAATAAATGAAACAACACCAATAATACCAAAAATAACAAAAACAAAAATAACAATAGCAACAACAATAACAACAACAAGGTTAACAATAACAACAATACAATAATAACAAGAACAACAATAACAATATTTACAAACAAACAATAACGCCAAAACGACAACAATTCCTTAAGCAATTCTTCAAATTTGGATATGTGTGGTACATAAATCTCATAAAATACAAATATGTAATATTAAAATAACTAATATGTAATATTAACAATAACAACTACAACAACAATAAAAAGACTAAAAACACAATGATAACAATAACAAAGACTAAAATAACAATCATAACAATAATACAAATATTAATATCAATCAAAATAACAACAACAATAAAAATGGCATCATTTCTTCTTTACATGGTTGGTTCATGTCGACTAGTCCTGTCATGGAAATGTAGCAATATCAGAGGTTTTTTCTTGCTATATTTTTAAAAAATTGCTTATGATGTAGAGTACACATTGATAAATCAAAAAAGTATGTGCAACATTTTTTTTCATACGTAAGGGGGGTTGCCAGCAGTTTCAAAATGGCCGCCATTTTTCCTAAAATTGTCACTAATATTGTAAGTTTATGTCATTAAAATGCAGTATTCAATTGGAAATTCACTCATAACAATGACAACAACAGTTAACTAAATATTTTACATATTTTTGAGCTACAATTTAAAATGCCTGCCATTTTCCCTTATTTAAGCTTTTTAGCATACATATTAATGTAATAATAACCGATTTGTACTGTAAAACAAAAACGTGTGATAGAGCTAGTTATATGCAATTGCCATATGCTGTTAATGGTTATTACCATAACATATATATATATATATACATACATATATACATACAT
>NW_022711579.1:867881-878583 GCF_011630105.1 Anneissia japonica
TACAATATTTAGTTAACTGTTGCTGTCATTGTTATGAGTGGATTTCCAATTGAATACTGCATTTTAATGACATAAATTTACAATATTAGTGACAATTTTAGGAAAAAATGGCGGCCATTTTGAAACGGCTGGCATCCCCCCTTACGTATGGAAAAAAAATGTTGCACATACTTTTTTGATTTATCTATGTCTATTCTACATCATATCCAATTTTTTTTTTAAATATAGCAAAAAAAAATGCAACCAACCAAAGTTTGCCGTTTTTGCACTATTTAGGAAAATGTATCTGCAGTGTACCTCAAACATATTTCACTCTTTAAGAGCCAGTATAAAGTGACAGTCATGTGTTATTAATATTATTAATATTTTACAGTAGTAACGTAATTAGTCATAATGAATGTATAACCAATTTGGTGTCATGTTATTGATATAGTATCACTTTCTGTGAGTAACTTGACATGGCCTGGAAAACCAATACATTTTTATAGTAGGCGTAAGTCATATATCTTTCTTTTTTAAGAATGTGAACCTGGAATGTATGGAAACGGCTGTCTGCAGGAGTGTCATTGCGATGATGACAGTTGCGATCATTCGTATGGCTGTAATATCGCTGCCCAATGCCATGAAGGTTTTGTGGGGGAAAGATGCCTAAGTAAGTTTTTGTTCTGCTGTTGAAAATAAACAGTTCTGTGTGCTAGTTGTGCTTACATTTATCCATCAAACGTGTAAAGGCAAAGGTAGTCAAAACGGTATAGTCCAGCGTGCCCATCTAGTTTTTATTTCTGTTTAGGACGGACTGTGCAATTAATGACGTGAAGTACTATTTAAAATCTTCAGAAGTGATTAGCATAATTAAAAACAGTACCTTACATGTAGATGCTTAATTGATTTTTAAAAATTAAAAAAATATTAGAAAGAAATGTAGATGTAAAGCAAATAATAGAGGAAATTAAATTAACTAGTGACAATTATATAAAGCGTTTTTAATTAATAGTGCAACATAATTTTTAACTGTCTTTTTTTATATAAATCTCAATGTCAGCTATGAAACCCGTTTTTACCAAATATATTACAAAAAAGCACTCGAAATAATAACTATAGGCCTATATAAAAATAGGTAAATATTGTAAATAGTGCAGTTTTTTAATTAGCAATTAATAAAGTGCCAATATGGATTTAAATAAAGTATAAATAATAATAAATATTGACTAAAAAGAGATTCAGAATTAAATCAGAAAATTACAAACCAAATTTTGATGTTAGCCACGTCAACTAAAATAAGTGGTGTGAAGCTTTGCTTATGCCTACTCTAAATGCACCGTGTGCTACTTTCAACCCCCTTAAATCTGAAATTTTATAAATACAATTAACTAACATCGCAACGAAAATTATTTAAAAACATTTTCAAACAAATTATTGTATTACCATTATTCTTTAATAATATTACTCTTAAACAGCTCCTATTATAGAAGAATGCGAAGCTGGATATTATGGTGAATTTTGCAACCTGGAGTGTCACTGTGCAGACGCTGATCCTTGTAATAAATACAACGCAAGTTGCCCAGGAAATTGCACATACGGTTGGGCTGGAAGTTACTGTCTTATAGGTAAGCTTATTGTAATATTTTATAAAAACGTTAATTGTCATTATAAACTGGCATCAACGAGCGGCAGATATTTTGTACAGTGATAAAGCATTAAAAATAAACAAGAAAAAGACGAAAATTATGCTCAATGCTTACGCGAAAGCTAAACCAATCAAAATCAATAATGAAATCATTGAAACAACTGACAAATATGTATATTTGGGACAACTTGTGAAAATGGATTATAGCCACCTAGAAGAAATAAAAAAAACCCAAGCTGGGTGGAGTGCTTTTGGAAAATTAAACATCATCATGAAAAGTAACATACCGCTATGCCTTAAACGTAGAGTATTCAATCAGTGCATACTACCTTCTATGACCTACGGAGCAGAGACATGGGCAATGACAAAGAAGATGGAACAAAAACTAAATGCAACACAAAGAAGTATGGAAAGGTGTATGTTGGGAATCACCAAGTCAGACAGGAAAACTATAAAATGGATCAGAGAGTAAACAAAAGTTAATGATGTTATGCAATTAGTACAAAACAAGAAATGGAGATGGGCAGGGCACCTCACCAGAACAAATGACAGAACAGAATATGGAAGAAGCTAACAACTGAATGGACTCCCCGAATAGGCACACGAGGTCGAGGAAGACCTAAAATCAGTTGGGATGAGATAGTGAGATTTGCCGGAATTTCCTGGATGAGAGCTGCACAGGACAGACGTGGATGGTTTCAGCTTGGGGAGGCCTTCGCCATGCAGTGGGGCAAAAACGGCTGAAATGATGATAAAGCATAACTTCCAAGTTATAAAACATTTCTACGATATGTGTTAGCTAACTCCGGTTAGAGTTATATACTATATACTATATAAAGATGTCTTAATTGAATTTGTTCTATTGTTTGATTTCCAGCACTTCCTGCATTGTACGACGCGCCCTCTATTGAAGGCAATGCTTCAAATATCATAGTAGTTTGGACAGCTTGGAACCAAGACCATGATTTCGGTAACAGAGATGCTAACAGCTATGTATTGAAATACTGGAAGACGGCATCAATGGATGAAGGAATAACTATTGATAACATAGCAGAAAATCAGACAGAAATCAGCATTTCGTTGATAGATTACAATCAATCTTACAGTGTGACTGTGTCAGTAAATACTGATATTGACGGCGTGTTCACACAAGGAATTGCTAGTCCAGTCACGGAATTTGGTCCCATTGGTAGATAGCACCATTACAATCTTTTTTTAGTCGTTATGACTAATGTTTGTGTTAAATCAGTATCATAACTATATTTGGAATGATGTATTGGCACAATTGTTATAATATGCATTATTTCAAGCCTAATTTAAAAAAAAACTAAGAAATTATGGATTGGGAGTTGTCATCGCAGGATAGAACACTGTTTTCATCGAACGACCTTGACAATAAATTTTACACCTTTAACCCACCTTGTCAGAAACAAGAATTTTCCCCTGGACTATCTTGATTGGCCTTGTAGGGCCTAAAATAATGACTAAGCCCAATATTTGCACTGTACTTTAATAGTAACCATATAGTGGCGTATTAAGTAAATTAAATTTTGAGGAGCTCAGAGAGGGATACAGATGCAAACAAAAAAATTCTCAGTCCTACGTTTGTTCGGGCTGGGGATTAAAATCGTATAAGTATGACATGTGTCCATGGGTGGAAAAGGCGATCTCAAAATTGTAATTGCGTCCCGACCCAATTACTAATTACATAATTTATGTGAATTATTATCTAACTGTTGTATATATTATGTTTCGATCTATCAAAAGTAAAGAAGAAGATGATGATGTATGAGAGCGATGGTGATGACTGTAAAGTAAAGATGATGATGACAATGATAATTATTATAGTTATAATAATTATAAGTAGCCTATATAAGAAAAACAAAACATGTTTGTCTAGGTCCTAATCTTTTTAAACGTGCACTCAAGACTTACTTGTTTGCCTAAGTTTCTTTTTGCTGCTTTTCCTTTGTGTTTTTATTGTTGTAATCTGTTTATTTGTCTTGTGACTGTACTATTGTGATGCTTCGGGTTCCTGAATAATGATTGAGTTTATGCCTTCCATTGCCGACCTTGTATGATAAGCTGGAACGGTCACTTCTGAAAAATATGGTTTTAAAAAAAAGAAAAATAATTTGGCTCCTTGATTGATTTTACACAATTTGATTTTTTAAAATTTATTTATTATAACATAGGCCTATCTAAAGAAGGTTACTCTTACAGCACAAAGCTGACCAGAAGAGGCCCTCTAACAGTACAATAATACTAAAAAAAAAGGGCACATAAAACAAACAGGAAAATAAAATTCTTAATAAGTAAGGACACCATGACAACAGAGAGTAAAAGAAGTAGTACTACAGTACATTCATAGTAATAGTTTTAAAAATTAGTAGTAAAAAAGATATATATATATATATATATATATATATATATCATTTCAAAAGATTTTTGTTGTTATAATACAGTATAAATATCGTCACCGACACCCCAAAGGAACACAAACTTAAAAGAAAATCATATTTTTTTTCCATTTTTGATTTGACATTTTGAACATTGAACTCTACCCTTTCACATAGTAGTTAAGATTGCAACTACAATAATAGTATAGTTAAAATCAAAGCCCCGTGACCATTAATTAGGGACCAAGGTTTCTCTACTTATTTAGCATCACTAGGGTATAAATAAAATAATTGAGGGAGAGGAGGAGGAACATTTTTAAAATAGCCGCCAAAAAAGTGTTCCGCCCTTTTTAAGAAGGTAGGCCTACCCCCGCTCACTATTTTTATTCATACATTAGTGCTTCTAAATTAGTAGAGAAACATTGGTCCCCGAAAAAATGGTCACATGGGCCCTCATTTTCACTAGTTAATTAGACTAATTAGCCATAGCGCACAAACTGAGAAAATAGGTTTTTCATTTTCACGAACAAACACTCTTTCAAAGGGTTATCAGAAGACGCGCGTGCGGTTTTGTAATCATTGTGATCGGCTTGATAAGGCCTGACTGGGGTAGGGCTATACGTAAACGTTAGATTCCCTAACTTTCATAAATATAAACATAGCGGTATAGGCCTAGGCCTACTTCTTGCAGTAGGCCTATAATTTGGACTAGGCCTATATACATGCAAGTGTGAAATTATTAGTAAAAACTTAATGCTTTAAGCAGGATAAGACTTGTTTGACTACGGGAAAACATAGGCTAAAACACAGTATGTCTGCCAACAGAGCGCGTACAACACGTAAAATGAGATTTTCGTTTTCACGAAGAGACACAAACTTCGCTGTACGTGTAAACAACCTACGCTGGGTTTATTTTATCGTTTTCATGAACAGAGACGTCAAACGTTTCACCTAACAGGTTAAATAAAGTTAAGAAAAGAAAAATAAATTAAACATTTGAATTGTTTAATGATTTATCTTTAAACATATGTAACAAAAAATATTTAAAATGTCGATATCTTGATAGTGAAAATTACGGTTTTGTGAAGTAATCTACTCCAAACGCGTTTTTCTCAAAACGATGTTTTGGTCAAAATTGAAGTATGTGTCTCTTTGTGAAAACGGTGACGATATCAATATGTAGAGAATTAGAAAAAGGTGCACACCCAATAAAAAAAATCGTCGTACAAATATATTAAAAAGAGAAGAGGACCCATAAGGGATCCCTGGGGAACTCGAAGGCCCTTAGTACTGGAGTCTACTGAGAAAGAAAATCGCAGCATTTTTACTCTTGACTATTGAATTAAATGCCCAAAAGTAATCTATCATGACAGCTCCTAGAACATGTTTTTGTCTTATGCCAGCCTGGCTTCATTTATCAATTTAACTAGTAAATCCTGGACCGAATGGACAGGTCGAACGCCAAACTGACAGGACAGAAATATGAGTGTTGATCAAGAAAGTTAAAGGTTTGTTCATAGATGATTCTCTCGTAGAATTTGGCAATCATGGGCATGATTGAAATTGGTCTATGGTAGTTGCTTATATCGGTATACAAACCCCCTTTGTGAATAGGTCGAATAACTGCTGTCTTCTTTAATTCCAAAGGAAAACACGGGTAGCGCACAGAATAAAAATAAAGGAAAGGTAGATATAAAGCAGAGACCATCAGGTTGAGATGACTTTGTTCGATGTGAGAATGTTTGAAACCTTGTCCGAAGTAGTTGGAAGAAATTCCGATAGACGATTGAGAGTATCAGGAAGCTTCGATAAAGCGGAGGCGTCAATATGTTTAACAGGAAATAAGAAAGAAAGCAGTAGAAGCAGGAAAAATGGTTGGAGGCGTTAGCAATAGATCCACAGTTGGCAGAGTCCGTTGACGTTTATGGATTTACAGTAGTTTGTTCTCTTGCTTTGACGCCCGATAATCTTACCAAGATGTTGCCAGAACTTGGCAGGATTTTTCTTTGATCTATGACATATACTGTTTATGAATTCAACTTTATTATTACTAGTTAATGAGGGGACTATCCTTAATTATTTATATTTCAGTCAATCAATTTGATTTATTTTTCTTTACTAAGAAGTCGCTTGCGGTATCTGATTAAGCCCTTAATTTCGAAATTGATGAATTGATCTACGGTTCGGTGTTCTTTTTAGGTCTAAACGTCTTATTTGCATAATGTTTGTCCATTCACACCATATTTCGTTAATATCGACCAGATTAGCCAGATTGGTCCAGAGAGATGATTTTGTAGGTATGTAGGTACTGTAGGTATGAGTGCATAATACATACATCTTCCAAAAGGTTTTGCCCATTGGAAGCCATAAACAATGTGTATCATTATAAATCATTTGGCTTATCTATAGAGACGCGTCTCTGAAGTTTAATGTTGGCCTTCTTATTCACTCTTTCTTAACGCTGTTCATTAACCCTCACTGCAATATTTCACCGAACCTATTTTTTCTAATCACACTTGCATGACTCACTTTATGCTATCTGACTTTTTCTACTTTCACTCACTCGCCACTGAGTAAGGACTATTGTTGATTAAAGCTCTTCATAGATACAGCCATTATCTCCCATAGCAGTGTATAAGAGACAGGAGTTAGCTCAGTGGTTAAGATGCTTACAGCAAAACACCGAACTATTACAACCAGTATCGGTGAAACGCTTGAACTGATAATGAGAGTTGATGGTGTTGAAATTAGCAGCTTACGATGGAAAAAAGATGGAGGATCCAATATAATGGAATGGGACGGTCTCAGCAATGTTACCGTTGAAAATGTTCGGAAAAAAGACGCTGGTATCTACGAATGCTACCCGGAAGGACAACGAGATCAGGGTCAACACGCTATTGTACGAGTACTTGTTCGAGGTAAATTTGATTAAAAACAAGCACAATTGTTTATTGTATTCTAGATTTATTTATGCTTGATGTTTTAGTTATCGGTGTGTGACACTGTCTTCAAAAAATGTTGCCTTTTTAAAAATTAATTGTGTACATAATAATGTTATTTGCGAAGTTATTAGCTTGCATTCCACACAATTTTTCTATCTCACATTTAACACTTCAACAATGTTTGGTAGATTTATTAGTAGATAGAGAAACAGAAGGCCTATTTATTTTTAAAAACAATTGTTTTGATGCATGCGTTCTTGGAACACTTTTGTATGGTAGAGAAACATAGACATCATAGAACTACTTTTGTCTTCAATGATGTCTGTGCAACAACATGAATAACATGAAATGCAAGACAGGATATCGTATATCACAATTCTTTTAAAATTTTAACTCTACAAACATCTCTACAACAATCGCATGAATGGCATAACTTCCCAGGCAGTCATTGTATGGTGAACAACTTGACTGACGAAATCGTAAGGCAAAATTTAAGATTTAAAAATTTAGTGAAAATAAATTTTCGGTATCAGTACAGCAAATTGGAAAGACACCGTCAAAGTCGGAGCAATGGAAAGCGGCCTTCATTGCCCCCTCAATGCATACACGTAACAATTTAATTAAAAACTGGTAAATTCAAAGGAAAAAGATCTGGCCCAAACAAACCTGGCAATGCCACATTAAGGTGCATTTACACCAATTTTGAATTTTGGGATCAGAAGGCTTACGGAACCGATTTGAAAAGCGAATCAGTTTGTAAGAAGAGGGACGATGGCGTTCAGCGCTTCGGAACGCGGCCTGATTTCAATCGGTTTGGATCTGATGTGAATGCAGGTTTAATCTGTAGATGACTGTCTGTCTTCATTTAGCCTATATCACCGAAAAAATGCAAAAAATATTATTATTATTATTATTATTATTATTATTATTATTATTATTATTATTATTATTATTATTATTATTACTATTACTATTATTATTATTACTATTACTATTATTATTATTATTATTATTACTATTATTATTACTACTACTACTACTATTATTATTATTATTATTATTATTTTATCATTATTTTGTGACTGTTTTCCAAATTTTGTATGTAATTTTGTATTTGTAAATTATCATTCTTTATTATTTTCTCCTATTTAAGTTAGACGTAGAAGGTTTGTTTGCGTCAATGATGTATTCTATTTCTCCAAATTTTGTTGATTGTATTTAATCGTTAAACTGTTTTTTTTTCCTTTTGTATAATTTTATAAATTTAAGCCCCTCTGTTTTTACAACCAAATTGAGTTTCTTTTAGGGTTTTATTTTTACATTTTTCTATATTATTTATAGCAATTTATACGAAGAATATTGTTTATATTATTTTTATTATTATTATTATTATTATTATTATTATTATTATTATTATTATTATTATTATTATTATTATAATTATTATAATTATTATAATAATTATTATTATTTTTATTATTATTATTATTTTTATTGGTGTCTTTTTTTTTGCTGTTGCTGTAGCCGCTGATGCTTCTGCTGCTTCTGTCGTTGTTTTTGCTGTTGTTGTTAATGATGATCAACTTATAGAGCACTATGGAGACCTCTATACGCTGTTATTGTTGCTGTTATAATAATATTCCATTCTGTTTATGATTTGGTTTTTGCTTCAATATATATATATATGTTTAGGCTGTTTATTCTAATCTCACCCAGCCTATTGTTTCCAATCATGCTTGCATGAAATTCTCACTTTATACAATCTAGCTTTTTCTACCCTCACTCACTCGCCACTGAGGAAGGACTAGTGTTGTTATTATTATTATTATTATTATTATTATTATTATTATTATTATTTATATAATTTTGCTTTCTAATCAATCGACAGAATGCCCTCAAGGAAAGTGGCTGCATCCTAATTGTGAAATCAATTGCCCTATATGCTATAATGGAGGCGTGTGTTCTGATCAATTCGGATCTTGCATCTGTCCGCCGGGCTTCACCGGAGATAACTGTGAAGAAGGTAGGTATAATATTATTCGTTCTCATGGGGAAAATACGACAATGTACAACAGTAAAACACAACATTATCCAATAATATGATAAATATTTATTAGAGACTAAACTTTCAATGATATATTTATCGAGATACCACAATTTTACCGATATACAATATTTTATATAAATATACTGTGTTTATACTATACACTAAAGCATTTTTATGTGTTTTTTAATTCCAATTTTTAACTGGTATTACTATTAGACGTAACTTAAATGCATAAATGCAAGAACTGTAGATGTGACCGTCTCTGGCAAAACCTTTTTATTGTCGGCATTTTCAAGCTATCAGCCAAACAGTAGAAAATTAAAGTTAATTAAAATTGTAGGCATATTAAATTAAGTTTGAAATACATACTATTTATTAAACCTCTGAATTACATGTCTTTTTAAAGGCGTTTTTTTTTTCAAAACCTACATACAATATATTAAATGTTACTGTTAAAGATTATATGTGCATAAACATACAATTTTAAGTGTACTGATAAAGTAGAGTTGGTCACAAATATGTAGGCCTAGCAGATGTCAACGAATAAGAAGGGATCTCACTTAATAACATTCTCGATTTACTTTTCATAGCGTGTGGTTATAACAACTGGGGGCGTGAATGCAATATAATTTGCAGCTCAAGTAAGCGAGGTTGTCCAAATGTCATGTTTTGTCTACCTGACCCTTTCGGTTGTTCATGTATGTCCGGATATGGTGACACTGATTGTAGCCAAGGTAACTTTCAACGCATTGATTTGCATCTTTGTCTATGTGATATTTTTTCAATCTATTATTATTAATTTGTACCAAATATAATAAATAAATCTAAACAGTACTTTTCACACATTGTCATCAATCAATAATCAATCGATTGATCGATCGAGCAACAGATCGACCAATTAATCAACCGACCAAACCACCAATCGACCAACTGACAACGAGCTGACCAACCGATCAACCGCTAATCAACCAGTTAACAAATTAATATATCGATTGATCATCGTTTGATCAATCGACTCATTGAACAATCGATCAATTGATCAATACTCCAGCCGATTAAGTTGTAGTTAGGTTTAAAGAAACCAGAGAAAATTAGTTTATTATAGTTTAATTAGAATAAATACAGTTTAATATATTTTATATTTTACACGTTCAATAAATAAAACAAGAAATAATTAAGAAAAGCTATCAAAAGCAGTTAGTTAAAATTTCAGATATTTTATATGTTCCAACAATTAATATAACAAATTATACAATATTATTATCCGCCTTTGCTGTCCTGAATTGAATAAAAATAAAATTCAGTTATGATATACAATCCAACTACTATTTATAGCACAATTTAAACAAAATCAGTTTCGGGAATTAGCCTAGTAGTACATCCAACCATGGACCTATTAATTTAATAGGTCCATGATCCAACTATTTACGTCTTTAATTAATTGTAGATTTTACTCTTTCAATACAGTGTGTGCCTACAGCTTGAATTTGTGGTACTATTTTGCGTGTCTTACCAGGGAGTTGTTATAGGCATTAAAATATTTTGCAACATTGTCCAGATTTTGTGGTAACATTTTACATGAAAATGCTAATTGAACTGTTTTACATATTTTGGTCAGTATAGTACGCTAATGATTAGATTTTTCTTTCGATTTACTGATCCAAAATCTATATCTATATCTATATCT